>NW_015506714.1:138447-190293 GCF_001515645.1 Sinocyclocheilus grahami
CAGTATTAAACAAAGATGAGCATGAGTCATCTGACATATGGCGTGTGAATGACTCATTGTGAGTGCACACACAGATACATAATTTTTTTTTACATTTACTTCAGCAACTGAGAAAAAAAAAATGTATTTGTTCATGTATTAATGCATTTTGTATTATTCACATGCATTGCTTCATTGTCGTTGTGCATGTTTTGAGTCCCATATAAGTGAAATGTAAATAGACCTTTTGAAGCAGTCAAATCCTCATAATTGGTCTCATGTTGGTCAGTTTACAGCAGTAGAGTTCAGTGTTTATTCACAGGGCAGCCTATAATAAGCTCAAATATCACAGAGGTGGCGTCTCCTCGGTGTCTTGTGTCCTCCGGTGACCCTGCTGTTGACTGCTGGCTCCCTCTTCAACACCAACAACACAAACAAACACATTTAGATGTCACTGACCTTATTTCAACTTCCCAGCATCATCTCTGGTCACTGTGACACAGATACCCAGCCTCGAGGTACATTCCCTGACCCTGGCTACGGCACTGGACTTGATGCTCACTGCTAGTTACAAGCCATCAGAAGCATTTTGTTTGAGGGTTATAAGGAAGTTGTCACTGAAGGCCTTTAGAGAGAATAAGACAGAAAGTGGTGATATCTGTCCCCCTGAAGACTTAACCTGCGCTGAAGAGTTTACCAATAATTTCTTGCTTTGTAGGTGAGTCGGCAGAGTATGTGTGCATGCCAGATCAGATATAAAATGTACATAGAAATTCCATATTCCATTTTTCGAGCTCCCACTCATTCTCTCTGCGAGCAGATTTGTCCAATGGGTCATTACTTATCATATTAAGTTTACCAGAATGCTGACCCAGTGTAAAAATAGCATTATTTTCATAGCAACCCAAAGGAAACGTCTCTAGGTTACGTATGTAACCATGGTTCCCCGAGGGAACGAGACGCTGCGTCGAGTCGCTTTGGGAACGCCCTTGCGTGACCGCGTTCTGAAGCACCTGTCAAATCCGTCCAATGGAGCAGCGAGACGTCACGAGCAGGGTGACGTAAGCACCAGAAAGCATAAAAGCACATCCGGCTGGGCGCAAACCAGCTTCGATGAAGTAGCGCCTGCAGGGATGCAGGGAGTATGGCAAAGAGACGCAGCGTCTCGTTCCCTCGGGGAACCATGGTTACATACGTAACCTAGAGACGTTCCGCTTCAGGAACTCGAGCTGCGTCGAGTCGCTTTGGGAACGAGAATACCCACTGCGCCATACTACCAAGTCCCTGCCTGTGTGTGTATCCTATGAGCACATCACGAAGAGAGAACTTGGGAACCTGGGGTAGAAGCCAGGTCTAGGTTGTAAAAGAAGACAAAAGTGTGTGGAGAGGACCAGCCCGCCACAGCACAAATGTCCTGCAAGGCCACACCCAAGCTGAAAGCCTTGGAGGCCGCCATACCCCTGGTCGCTCTTATGGGTGAGGACGACATCTCGATGCCGAGCCGCCATCTGCTCCGATTGAGCTAGTGTTAACCAATCGTCGATATAATTGAGTATGCGGATGCCCTGGAGTCGCAGTGGAGCCAGAGCAGCATCCACACACTTTGTGAAAGTGCGGGGTGAGAATGACAGGCCGAAGGGAAGAACTCTATATTGGTATGCTTCGCCCCCGAAAGCAAACCTCAGGAACTTCCAGTGTTGAGGGAGGATGGAAACATGGAAATAAGCGTCTCTGAGATCTATCTTAACAAACCAGTCCTCTGACTGGATCTGAGATACTATCTGCTGATAGTGAGCATCTTGAACTGAAGCCGTTTGATAGCGCGGTTCAGAAGATGGAGATCTAAGATCCGACGCAACCCCCCCATCCTTCTTCGGAACAATGAAGTAACGGCTGTAGAACCCGGACGCTCTCTCGAGAGGAGGAACACGTTCTATGGCCACCTTCCTCAAGAGAGTATCTACTTCTTGTTCCATTACCAGAGCCTGCTCGGGGCCCACTAGTGTGGGGATGACCCCGTTGAAACGAGGCGGACGAGAACCGAACTGGATTCTGTCACCTTTCTCTACAATCTGCAGGACCCATTTTGAGATATTTGGTAGAAGTTTCCACGCTAAGAGCGGAGCGTGCGCAGCGAGAGTGGAGCGTGCGCAGCGAGATCTCGCGGTGATGACAATCAGCTGCTCGAGAGTTGCCCGTGCATGCTCCGCTACTAAACAAACGACACACAAATCGTGTGTATCCCCCGCCGCCAGATATCGTGGGCAGGGAGAAACACAGCGTTTGTAATGCCGTTCGCTCGCCATAGCTTTCTCATTGTTTTATATATATGAGTGCTTGTGCGGACAGACAACAGTAAATAGACAGACACATACACAGAGCGCTACTGAAGGGCAGAAGCTGGTTTGCGCCCAGCCGGATGTGCTTTTATGCTTTCTGGTGCTTACGTCACCCTGCTCGTGACGTCTCGCTGCTCCATTGGACGGATTTGATACATGCTTCAGAACGCGGTCACGCAAGGGCGTTCCCAAAGCGACTCGACGCAGCTCGAGTTCCTGAAGGGGAACTTTTCTTTCTCACGTTTCTCTTTCATAGCGCAGAAGATTGGTGCTTGTTTAGTAGTATTTCTGTTCAAAATAAGCACAAATGTGTTTGTTATCATAGAAGTCGCTTTTGATTGAAGACTTTGGTATCTGAGCACAGTTTGAGACGTAGTTGAGCTCTCATATGAAACATATGAGATACAAGATATTATTATGCTCTTTTCCTTCAGGTGAAAAATCTGAGAAGCACAAGATGTCTCTGTTTGGTCTCCGTTTAATCTCATCGCAGATTAGATTAGACAAACATCTAATTTTAGACAACAATTCAGGAGACAAACATGAGATTGTTGCTGGTATTTTCTCTCATGACAGAAAAGCAGAAAACTACAGAATGTCTCGATTTGGTCTCAATTGCTCATTAGGAGAAATAACAGACATTAAACCATCTTATCTGAGATCTTTGTTTTATATGGGAATTTCTGTTTGGTTCAACAAAAGAGACTCAGAATAAATGTCTCTCTGATAACTAGAAAAACCTGAGCGCAGTTTGAGGCATAGACAAGACTTTCTCTAAAACACTGAAGGAGACAAGCATGATAATTTGTCACTCATGAGAAAAAATCTGAAAAGCAGCAGAATCCGTGTACTCTTGATGTAATCTCACTGCTGTCTCGGAGAAACAATTGAGACATTAAATAGATCTGATTTGAGATGGCTCACCTCCTATGGGAAGCTTTGTCATTCTATATATTGTATCCAATAAAGAGACAATAACTAAATGTGTCTCTACAGGAGTTATGTATTTCTTTCTTTCTTTTTTATTTGTTTGTGTGTGCATGTTTATTAAATATTCATCCATTACTGCCTCTTGTCTCACACAAAGAATCCCGTATGAAGACAAAAGACACGTCTATTCTGATCTAAATGTATCGTGTTAACGTCAAAAGCCGGAGGAAATATTCACTATCAAAGTCGCACGAGTTCAACTTAAAACAGCTCAATTTGAATGCTTGCTGTGTGTGTCTGCCTCAAAGAATCTATCAAAGCGCTACTGTTCTTCAGAAAGGCTCAATGTTCTACAACAACAGTCCCTATGTAATCAGCGACATTACCTGGAGCGATGACAAAGCATTGCTGCTCGGCTTCGTGAGTCCAAGATTTGAAAAATAAGTATTTTGATCTGTGCTCAAGGACATTAGCACCATCACAAGCCTTGTTTCCAGCTTAATAACGTCACACTCAAGACTGGTTGACTATAGCTGGATTTTTCATACTAGTGTCTGCTGAGAAAAAAGAGTGTGTAAATAATTTTCACTCAATTGCTAAGTTTCACACACAAAAACACATTGATTTTAACAAAAAAATAATACAAAATATGGAATAGACATAATGAAATAGTATGTTCTTGTAAAACATACTCCAATAAATGTATTTTATTTTATTTATTTTATTTTTTTAAACAATAATATTTGCTTGCAAGTAAAATACAAACCTATAAAACTGATTTAGAAAAGTTTGATAGAAAATGCATGCATTCATTCATTCAGATTTATACAATTAACAATAATAGGTTAAACAAAAAAAACATAAAACAAAACAAAACAAAAAAAAAGGAAAGAAAAATCCACTATAAACTTAATACAATGTACATTTTAGGTAGATATTATTTTAATCAATTGTTTTTGCATTAATGTGCCAAAGCCAATTACTTAATTTCGGAAACGTTCTCTTTGTAGTATAGTATTTTATTATTATTTTTTGTTTCTCACACAGCATAAATAGCTCTTTATACATTAAACATATAAAATATGTAATTAAAGAATACAAATAAAAAAAGTTAAACTTAAAAAAAAAGATTATTTTTTTTAACAGTTACCTTATGATGCATGTCGCTTCATAACTTGTACTAGAATTTAGTAGAGCTTTAATCATCCTTCCATTTCTGGGAAGTGGCACAGAGATCAGTCTTTAATGTTTTTGGAAGTTTTGAAAGTGTCAGACGGCCCGGCTGACAGCTGCGGGTGATAGTCTGGGTTGGGCAAGACAGACAAGACAGCGACAGACCGCCGAGGCCTCAGCAAGACCTCCTAGGACAGAAAGAAATCCATATCTGTGTACTGACTCTGTGGTGTTGGTTTCATCCTTTAATCTTCCTTTCCACGGTTGTTTTTTTCCGTGTTTCGCCACATGCGTTCTGCGGTGTTGCACTGATTTGATTTCCCAGCTCTCCTTTTCTGCTCTGCGTGACTTAATCAGAATGACAGTGTCTCAGAGCCCCGGGAAAATCTCTCCCTCTCTTTTCTTCTCTCCCTCACTCTGCAAGCTTACGCTGTCCGTGACAAACTCACAGTGGCACCTTTCCTCGTGTTGTGTTTCCGTAGAGAGCCTTGTCATACACACTTCAACGTGTACAAACCCCGCTTCTGCTCCTTCACTCCCTCTCAATTTAACTTAGTATTTATGCAAACATAAAAACTGTTTCAGTTCAGAGGTGATTTTACTGGGACGGTCTTCCACCATCAATAAATATCTTGGGGTTCTTTTGAGACTAAAAAAGGCTCTTAGCACCGGAGAAGGGCAAACTGGTTGTTTTTCAGCCTGGAACCTGCTGTTATGCTGCCTCAGTTCTTCAAGTAATTTCAATTCAAAAAGAGCGTCATGAGACAGAAAACTTTCGTAAACCCACATTCAGCGAGTCCTGCTTTTCTTTCTGTATCAAAGCACTCGCCTGAAGCTCGAATGCATGTTTTCGCTGTTTACTGTGTACACTTCTCACTTTCTTTCTACCAAGTGACGCTTTCTGCACTTTTCATGTCGAGGTCAAAGCACTCGTGACGCTTATGTCGAGCGCACAACCCTGACGCAAGTCATGCGAAAGGCTCAACACAGCAATCTACATCTAAAGTGCAGTCACATGACACATTATCACCTTTTTCAGTCTATAACACTGGTAAAATCACAAATAAGATCTCACTTGTTTGTCCCAGACAAAAGAAATTGAACTGAGACTTGCTGAGGTCTTTTGCATTCGCAGATGTTTCTCCTGAGGACAAAAAGTACCCATTGATTTTACATGAATCACTTCTATAGTTTCAGAAGTCTTCGTCTCAAACTGTGCTCAAATTTGCCAAGACACAATCTGCAGTCAAATGTCAGTGATCTCAATATGAACTCCAATACTTTTCGTCAAATTCTAGGTAAACATATCTGTCTGCACTGTAAAAAATGTCCATCTAATTCAACTTAAAAATGTAAAAAGATGATGCCTTATTTTTTTTAAATATAACCAAATGTCATTTCAACTTAATATAAGTCTTATAACTTGAAAGAATGAAGTTGAAATTGGTTAAATTATTTTGATGAGTTGAAGTAATGGAAGATATGTTGCCATGACTTATTAATAACATACATGGATATACACATACAGTATATGGATACATGCTGTATATGGATAGCAAATCACATGTAGATAGATAGATAGATAGATAGATAGATAGATAGATAGATAGATAGATAGATAGATAGATAGATAGATAGATAGATAGATAGATAGATAGATGATGGATGGATGGATGGATAGATAGGTCTTTCTATTTGTACATCTCATCCCTTTGGATCCATGATCTGTTGTTCCCAAACAGTATGAGTTCAATTACAAGCAGCTGTGCCGAAGTAAATGTAAGGTCATTAAATATTAAATCAGACCCCTGGAGACCCTTTAGTCATTCCATTTAGGTGGACAATAATTTGCGCCTAATTGTCCGGCGTTCACAGCTAAAGTGCTTGACCCTTCGATACTCTGGCAGCGAGCGATAAGTCTGGCAGCCGTATCTCTGACCCGTTTCGCCCGCAGCCCCTCTCTCGTTCAATTAGAGACAACAATACTCACACCTGTCAGCCAGACAGCACGTTGGCCACCTCTCTTCCCATCCTTCTCTCACATCTCTGGAGAAGCACAGGTTGCACATGTGGGGGTCCCTCTCCTCTTCTGACCTGTAAATACTGCAGGAGGTCTGGAGACTGATTCTGTCTGACAGCCCCTCTCTGACGTAATGTCTTCTGCCCTCCCTTTCACTGCCATCTCCCCTGCTCTCTTCCACTTGTCTAAGCATTTTAATGACATATGCTCGCAGGCTTTCTCCAGCCGCAGTCATACTAGAGGAGCGTGCTTTCTTCTGAGCGAGGAGTGTTTGCGGAGGAAAAGATAGGATGAGTTATGTGAAATGATTTTTGCTCCGTTTTCATTATAAGCAATGTCGGGAACGAAAATGCATTTTCCTTGCACAAAGTGGGTAATTTGCCTCGGTGATAGCCGAGTCGCTAACACCGGATCTATTTTATCCCTCGCTTCCCCATTCTGCTCCTCATGCTATATTTCTCTTTCTCTTTCCCCCTCTCTTTGTCTTTTTCATCATGTTCATTCCTTTGCTGCTTGATCATTTCAGCTTTATCTTCCCAGAGTCTGTCTGTTGTACTAATTTATGAGGACCTTTTTTTTTTGTTTTTGATGGAACACTCTGCTTCTGTTGCGAAACCTAGTGTGCTGCCTACCTAGACTGCATTTTGAGATGCCATAGGTATGTATTAGTTGCAAAGATAGACATAAAAAATAGGAAGACTAGTCTTCCTTCTTTCCACCCAGTTCTGAGATTGTATCATATGTACTGTATCATGAATCCCAGAATGCATTGTTATCAGTAAAAAAAAATATATATATATATTGATAATAAAAATATGGCGATGAAAGACAGTTCACTTGTGTTTCATATGGGAGAATCTCCAATGCATAATATGGCGGCTCTAGTAATGGAAGTCCCGCCTTCTAAATAAAAGAGCCAATGGTCACTCAGTTGGTAACATCATTGCATTATCACAGCTACTGTTAGATAGAAACGCACTTATAGGACCAACTTGAAATATATGCTTTTTTAAACACTGTTTGAGCATAAGAAACAACATTTGTGAGACACTGCATATGACAATTTGTTGTTGCCTGCTGTGCTATTTACTGTAAATATGAGTTTGCTTTTTTTTTTCAAGTATAGTTGGTCTTGCATGTCTGAAATAGCCACCAAGTTCCATCAAAGGAACTTTGATAAGACCAATTTTTTAAATATATTTCATTCAATATTAATTTGTTTGAAATAGTTGTATACAAATAGTTGTTACAAATTAATTCATTGGGACATTTGTTTCTAATATTTATGTTTTATGCTCATTATAAAGTTACAAATCAAACTGTAACTATTTTACGTTTTGGTGGCTAATTCGAATGATTTTGAAAATTATTATTATTTAAAAAAATAGTTAGGTTTGGGCGTAGACCTTCATAATCATACGTTTCTGTATAAATCACATCACATGAAATCATACAAAATCGCCACCTCGTAAAATAGTTACGCTTTCTTATGGAATTGTGTTGGAACTTATTAGCTTTATAAACATGCTGTTGCAAAACTCCATCAACTCTGTAAGAAATTTAGGTTATACAAACATTCTGTTAATGAAATGTTTGTAAAATGTAGAAATGTCCAGTTTTCTTGTTGTAATTAGAATATTTTTTGATGGTTACAAAACTGCTTCTTACAACATTCTACTAACTTTATTTTCAACCAAAATATAATGTCATTTCAACGTTGAATGTTAATATTTTTGTACAAATGTACAAATAACATCATAAGGATGTTCTAAAAACATTTTTTTTCTCAACATTATGAAACTGCATATTAAATTGAATAAAGTTACAAGACCTTTCCATAAACATTAAATAAACATTATGTTTTGTCTCAACATTTCTATAACTTTAAGTGAAGGGGGAAAAAAAGTTAGTGAAAGTTATGAGAAAGGTCTGGACATGGATTATGTTAATGATGTTGTCTTACAAGACAGCTCACTAGGTTTTGGAGCAAAATTGTCTCTAGCTGACATTATTTACCCAGTATTTATGTATTTTTAAATGCTTATAAAGTATGAAGTCGAATTAATTAAAGTAAAGTCAAAATTATTAAAATATAAAGTATGAAGCTTTAGCATGCTAACAGAGCTATCAACTATAAGTCAAAATATCCTCTGCAAAATGCAATTTATGCCACATCTAGAATAGAGTAAATCACTTTTAAAGTTCTATTTTAACTAGGATGCTGCCTATATAGACAGCAGACAACAGCAGTGCACTAGGCTTCAGAATAGAGCCAGCTACCCAAACACACACACTTTCTTCTGTCCCCATCCATGTCCTACATAATTTTGGAGCAGGGGAGCACTAGAGCAAGCGTGGTGATGAAGAGGGTCCCGGCGGTCCTGCTCAGGGCTAGTTTATGACGCTGTGGCCCATTCCGCTGTCGTGCTGAGAGGCTCCCACCTCCAGGGACCTCAGGTTGAAATCTGGTTCAGGTCTCCACTGGGCCTGGCTCTTCTGTTGCCACATCATTAATTCAGCTCAGAGAATTCCAGCAGCCATAGATACCGGTCCGTCTCTCTCCCTGTTTCCCCTCTGTACTTCACTTGTTTTTCTCTTGCCTATTTCTATCTCTTTGTTGCCTCATCCCTCTGTAAACCTCCGTCTTTCCATAGCTAAATCTAAAACTCTTGTTCTTCCTTGTTTATTTTGATCTCTCCGTGCTCTGGTTTAAGCATTCGAGTCTGGGGATTAAAATCTACGTCATGAGTATAACACGTAAATGGTGATGTTTTCGTTTGTGACGTCGAAGGATATTCAAATAAATACTCTGACTAAGTGTCCTAACCTGGTGGTATACGATTTTTCAAATTATTGGTTTGAACATGAAACATTTCTACTTCATTTAATGCAGTCTCAGCCAATAACAACATATAATTAATATACTACAGTTAAATGGAGTAGGGTTTCAAACCAATTATGTTTAGGGCTATCAAAATAAATTGTTGCGTGTCACAAAAGACAGATAACACACCTATTTTCTCACTTTTTATTGACTTGTACAGCAGAGGGAGGAAAGGAAATGATGCAAGCTGTACTCAAAATAACGCCACCCGCACTGCAATAACCGCTAGATCACGACTCTATCAGCCAGACATCAAAATACGAGAAAGATGATGCCTTTACATCCTTCAAACTTTTAGCACTTTGCTTTTTCATGGAGAGAATTGGGGCTAGGTTTGCTCATATTTCCAGTTCATCATCCTCTCTCATTAGCCCCGAGGAACATCAGGGTGCCGCCGCTGTCCTGCACGTGGCCATTGCGCTTGCCATCTTAATTGCACCCGAGCCCTTTGATAGAGTCCGTTTTTCCATTTTCACCTCAGCGGAGCTAAAATGATGAGCGCGACAGAGGTGATGGAAAGGACTATGAAGTAGATGCCATTTTCACTGAGGACACCATAAAGCACTCGGGCATGAAAATACCCTATAATTCTGTCTGTCTCTCTCATTCGTTTTCCTTCTCTTTTCCCCTCTCATCCCAAACCCTGGACACTAGAAGTGATCTCTGCCTTTGTTGGCCTTGTCTGCTGGTTTACAAGATGAAAGTCACTTGTTTGGCAACCTTCAAACGCAAGAGGCAGAAGGCCTGAAAGTCGCTTTTGTCTCTGACACTTCAATGCGCTCTCTAGCACTTGGAGAGTGTGTGCCTTTATCTGTGTATGTATAGTCTACTCATACCTGAGAGGCAGGAAGGTCTGACTCACTTAACACAACATAATGGAGAATCATATATTTGTGTTTTTCGATGCATCTTAGATATGTGTTTTTGTATGCCATTTATGTGGTTGTAACTGATAATGAAGTTATATATTAAAGCAAATAGCTTTTTCAGATTCAGGTAGCATTTAAAAGAGACATGATGCAATGGGTTTACTATGCATGGGTCAGAGTGGAAAGAGATGTGTTGCATCACGAACCGTTTCTTCCATTGTGAAACCCGAGACTTTATTGAGAGAAACCAGACCATCCTATATACTCCATCCAGACAGTCCATCAAAACACTAGAGCTAGACAAGCTTTGTGTTATGGAAGTACTTTTCGCTGATATAAAGGCTTTAAGAATTCTCAATGTCAACACTACGCGAACCTGAAATGTCACTTGGAGAACTTGGGGTTGTTGGTTACTGACACCAGATAACTTTTTTGTTACACTGTGATTTAGGTGAATCACCTGGTACATTTTTTAAATAACTTCCAGGTCCATGTCGAAAAGCCTCGGTAATGTCTGTTAATACCATCCGACTTACCAAACTGCAAGAGTAATGTGCCATATCTCTGCTTCTAAGATAGCTAAAGTACATTTATATTGTTTAACAATGTTCGTGAAATTTTATCAAGATACTGGTAAAATACTGGTAAAGAAAATGATCTAGCTGCAAGCTTTAGTCCATGGTATGCAACATAATCATCCCAAGTTTATCATAGAGACATTACTTTGTGAGAATAAAAGTAAAGTATATTTATATATCAGGCTGTTGTTGTATAAGGATTAACTATAAAAATCTTGGTGATACAATTATCATATGATAAACTGGCACACACACTGATGAATGTCAGCACACAGACAGACAGGCTTGTCGGTGGCAAGGATTACCTTGACAATTTTCAGTTACCTTTCATTCGTGACAACAATCCTATTCCCTTTGTGCATTTCCAGCTTTCTGAGGGGATAACTTTGTTTACCTTTGGAGCTATTGTTGATGTTCCTAATCAGACAACAATTAGATAACACAGCCCGTGAGCAGGAAAAAATCCCCCCGAGTCTTGCTGGAAAACAGGAACGCTTGGTTTTCCTAAACATCTCAAAACATTGCTTTCTCCATTTTTTTTTATCCAAAAGCTAGCTTTTTTCTGCAATTTAATTTTCTTTCTTTACCTCCATCTCCTTCCCTCTCGTCTTTTCTCATCAGACGGAGGCTTACAGATGGAGAGTAGTCAGCCAAATGCATTTACTTCCGCATATTATCCACAGTATTCATACTCATCCAAAAAAGGGCAAGATAAAATGGTCTAATGCTGGTCAAATTTCAGGAAAAAAAATATCAATCTGTTCATTTAGGTGTATTTTTTTTTTCAATAAAGTCTTGGAAATGTGAGTAAACCAAGTAGAAACAATTAATCCAATGGATAATCAAAATACTATTGTAACAGTAGCACTATCATACCAAGTTTCCAAAAATAGCAGAGTAGCACAACGTTAGAGCATATTTGAAGAAATTGGTTTGTCGAGTGCTTCCAGTACAGGTGACTTCAGATGCTCTTTTGAGCATTGCAATGGTTCCCAGTGTTCAGGTGAAGGTTGGGAGTTTATTTTATCACCAAGGAACAAAACGTGTCCTTGTAAACACAATGGGAAGGGAATGGAAGACAACGTAAATCTGATGGGAAGGGTCTAGATAAGATGCTGCTCTAAGCTAGCAGTAGGGCCTTAAATTTAATGCTGGCGGAATGACGTGGCTCCTCTTTCACTCTCGTTCGAGGAAATGTGATTTAAACTGAAGGCTTGATCATTGATGGGTAGCTTCCTTTGACCCTACATCCTTTCTCTCTCAACATCCTAATAAAAACACCCTAACCCAGGAGTCTGCCGGGATCGGGTGCGTAATGTGTGGACCACACACACTTACACAGGCTATCATCTCGCTCTCTGCCTCAACCCCATATCTTTTATATGGCTGCAGTCCACTTTGCTGCTATTATACTGCTCTTCATGGTAACATTATCACTTAAGATAAGGCTTCAATAAACTGCACTCTCTTTTAGGGGGCACTCTGCTCTTAATCCAATCTCTGAACGTTAGCACCTTTATCACTGGCCTTCCTGGAGACCCTTGCCTCACCTCCAACCCCCATTTCCAATAAGAGCTAGGTCATTCCGCGCCCAAATGTTAACCCCTTTCTGTTCAGCCAAACTCCAAAAGAGCCATCGAGGAGTTGATTAAATCTGTTCTAAGTGGCGATTCATATATATGGAGAGGTGGTTGCTTTGACAGGCGGGCAAGGGCAGGGCCGTGGAGAGCTGGGTCGTGGCCAAGCGGTGGCATAGAACGCCAGCGCCTCCTGGCCGACTCTCTGATTCGCACTAATGTCCTCAGGAGACCGAGCAGAGACCACTGTCAACTGGCCTGGGAGGCCGGCCAGATTGAAACCCCTGCCAGCACGTTTGAAAGGATAGCAAATCATTTAGCCACCCTGATGGCACATTAGCATTTTTTTCAGGCGACGCACTGGCATGGAATAACTCCACACTATTAAACTCCCTTTGAAGTCGAAGCTCGCAGGATAGCACTGCAAAATACGTATACATAAATAGGAGAGCCATCTGAAAGGAGCTCAACGGGAACCAAATCATAATGCACACACATAAAAAAAAAGCTTTGGCTAATTACAGCATGTCTAACATTGTTTGCCCTCTCTCAAAGAGAAGCATTCTGACTCTGAAAGCGCAACGCCAAATCAGAGGTGAATGGTTTTCAGCACAACAATGCTGAGAACACAGAGGCTGACTTTAATTTGGTTAACTTCTAACTAATAATCAATCATTTGATGTTGAACTGAGGTGTTTTGCTCCACAGCTCCTCCTGTAGGATGTAACCATAATGCAGCAAAGCCACCAGAAATGTCAGAGAACATCTATTTCTATTTTAGGTATTCATGTCGTGCTCCGAACAGAAGGATTCATCTGCCACGAGCATCAAACATTCCTCCATTTACATTGACCAACATTCTAATTAGCCTGCCAGAAATATGAAATATCGCCCATATAGACAGATGCTAAGTGAGGAAATAGTCATAAAGAAGGAACGAGAGAACAAGAACAAGAGGCATAGTCGCTGTCTCTGCTGCTGTCTGTGTTGTAATCCCTCCTTTAGCACACTAATTAGCAGCATTAGCATGGCTGAGAGCTGAAAACTTGTTTGAGTTCTGTTTGGAGGAACTAGACGTAATATAGAAGCTATTAGTATTCCTGCAAACAGACCCCAAAATTGTCGAAAGCTTTCAGAAACTTACTTTAACTTTTAAAGTCTGCACTGAAGCCTGCACATTTTCACTTTTAATGTTGTTTTGTGAATAGAACATTTGTCTGGAACAGATCAGAAAGATTTTGAGGGGCTAAGTACAACAGCCATCAATAAATTATACTATGCCACGTCGGTCACATGCATGCTAGTGGTTTCTGAATATCTGTAGCCTCTCCCAGGTACTATAGTAGGTTTTTTTATGATTGTTCTGTTCAGTAATCATAATATCAGGTATACACCTTATGTTCAATTCCCTTGTCTTTCTCTGATTCCCAGAGTACAAGTTTGAAGGCTGATTAGCATTTATTTAGCCATGCTAAGGCTCACTACTGTAATTGGTGTTGCACAGCAACCAGCCACCACTATCACACAAATTTACTCACATATATAAACACAAAAAAAAGCTGGCATGCCACTCTACTGTCCATGTAACACACTGAAGTGAAACCGCCAGACTGGCAGGGCTGAAGAGTGAGGGAGACAAAGACTGAGTCCGTCAGGTTCATTCAGGTGTAATATTGTGCCGTCCCAGAAACTTCCAGCAAAAGCGATCGCAAGTCGTTGTCAGATTGGCAACCCAGTTCATTCAGTGCCTCACATACCTCCATACTACATACATCTGTGAGCTTATACACTGACACAACACTCCTGTCAGCCATTTACAGCGCTTATTTATTTACCACCAAGCCAGCAGAGGATACACTATAGAAGAAGGGATTTATAGCCTCCAAAAATATAATAAAAATCAGACCGTTTTCTTCCTTTCCAACCAAAGTGGTCTATAACACAGAGATAATGCTTGATATGTTAACATTCCCATTTATCTCAAAGGTAGTTGCTTGGCTAGTCATGTTACACCTTCCCTTGTATATATATTAGTGTTTTCAAACGATTAATCATGATTAATCGCATCCAAAATAAAAGTTTTTTGTTTACATTATATATGTACGTGTACTGTGTATATTTATTATGTATATATATATATATACGAGCAGACAATATAATCATTTATCAATTGAAGGAACGATTATTTTCCTGGCCAAGGAAGAATAAACTGTCCTTCTTTATGCAGTGCTAGCAGTAATTTAGCAAATGAGTTCGTGAGGAGTCAGCTGGAAGTTTTTACTTCTGGTTCTTCTGAAGAAGGAAAAGTCCACAGCGACTAACGTTACTTGAAGATAAAAACTGCCGGAAAATAAAAACTCAAGTGGAAGATCTTGAGAGTCTTGGAAAAGTGTTGTCTCAAACGAAGAGGGTTTCTGAGCTAAGATTATTTAGGGCTAATCACTTTTGAGGGTTCCTATTCTGGGTGGACTGGCCAATACCAGGCGTGAATTTTTGAGCGGGAGCAGTTTCCTCTGTTTCCCTTTATGGCCCATTTGCATGTTTTATGGCCGGTCTGGAATTTCTGTAGTTTTAACCCAAAATATAGGACAAATCGTATGATGCGTTTCACAATCACATACTGTACATAATTGTTTGAGGAATAAAGAGCAGATAATATTGATACCAAGAAAGAGACCTTTAGAATCGATTAAACCAAAAATACATCCATACACCTGAATATCAGTGTTTAGGGCTTTAACTAATACAAATAACGAGTGGTAACTCAGCTAATCTAAGGACCAGGACTGTAATTTATATGCAAATGTCAAAAGCTAAAAGGGTCTCTTAAGCCATAAAACCCAAAGATCGTGCATGATTCTACGCAGCCGCTACAAAGAGTTCATAAAAACGTGACTGATCGTTAAGTTTTTTCTTTTTGTTCACAAATTATGAAAATCTTGTTAACACTGGTAGCATGAAATGAGAGTTTAGGCTAGGCTGGCGCCCCACAAGCCAATTTTTTCAGCCGATGATCAGTTGTAAGCTTTATTTAAATAATCATTGATTAATCAGCAGGAGGAGATGTATGTGGTCGCATCTGTCAATGTGTGCACGGCTCTAACAGCCGCAGTGACTCAACTCCCTACAGAGTTAATAGTTCTGTCAACTCAATGTTTGGTATTATTGTTGACAGACAGTGGAACGGTTAAGCTATTATTCTGCTCAGAACTGATCCAAACATTTTCCCCAGCAAAGGAACAACCACATTTCATGAATCCCGATTGTTATGCCTGGTCATTGTGTAAACCAAGCTTTGGTTTTTCAGCACTTAAATGACATTCACACAAGCCCATGGTAAAATTATTCCATGAACTGCATCCTAACTTAGTTGTTTTATTTTGTATTTATGTGGTATTAGTGTTCTTATTTCAGTTAGCTTTAAGCCTCAATATTTAAAAAATAAATAAAAAAATTTCAAATATAGTTCTGGGCAACAAATAATTGCAATTAATCGCATCCAAAATAAAGGTTTTTGTTTACATAATATGTGTGTGTGTAGTGTGTATATTTATTATGTATATATAAATGCACACACATAAAGTATATATTTTGAAAATATTTACATGTTTATACATTTATATATTCAAATATTTATATTTTATATTATATATACACATATATTTAATATATAAACAACATATTTTTCTTAAATATTTACATGCATGTGCTTGTATTCATAAATACATATACACATTATACAGACATATATTATGTAAACAAAAACTTTTGTTTTATATATATATATATATATATAATTTACATAAAATCATAAAATAAAATGTTAATATGTAATAAAAACATTTACTGAAGTCCTGCTTTAGTGGGTCAAATAAGCACTCGAAGGCTCAACTGCATTCAATAAAAAAATAATAATAATTTAATTGCAGATAACATGTAATTAAATCACACTTAAGTGTATTATTTTAATTTATAATTATTATTTTTAAAAGTATGCTAAAGTGTACTTATTTGTTTGACCAACTGACACAACAAGAAGTTTAGTTTACCTTTTAAAATATAAAATTTGCCATTTATTTATTTATTTCAGTTTTAGCAGTCTCAGTTCAGAATATATCCATCTAAAACAGGCACATAGTCTCTCCTGCTGTTGATTCCATGTATTAGGTCACAATTTAGATGGCATTAATCTCTGCCATAATCTGTGGCAAAATCGTTGTTGTGTTCCTGGGAGGCTGACCCTCCGTTCCCTTCTGAATCTCTCTCTGCCCAACAGGTTCATCGAGAGAGACGTTTCCCTCCCTCTTGGCCCCCTCCAGCTCTCTGCCCATCCTTACGGAATAAACAGCGAGTGCTGAACAGAAGCTCCGCAGGTGACCTCCTGATCGCCGCAGCATCTGGTTGAATTACTTAACATCACGCTCAGCAGACATGTAATCCCACATAATGCCCATTTCTCAAAAAGTGCACCAATTTGGATAAATCCAGCAATTCAGCTCTATGGCCGTGAGATTTCTGCATGGACGGCTTCATAAGCGTGGAGGGCAGAGGGTGGGCACAGGTCAGGGGAGTGGGAGAGGATGAGAGAGATGAAGGGCGGGGGATTGGTTTCTGTTACTATGGTTAAGAGCACTGATTTCATTGGTGCAGCTTAATAAAGTCCAGTAAACACATTTTGTTTATGCACAGAGATTCTCAGCAAAGCTGCTCTCACTGGATTTCAGGAATCAAGGCCAAATTAATGGCCATCTTCTCTTGACCTGAATCAGAGGAGATACAAACAACTCAACCGACGAGAGAAAAATCCCTCTCGATATCCAATGAATTCTGTTTTAAAGAGGCAAAGCTAAACAAAAAAATGGAAACACACATTCCATATTGCTTATATTGCTACATAACATTTCTGTGGCTTTTATAAATGTTGTTATTTTTTTGTTAATAGATTAGTTTTTTTTTTTTTTTTATAGATTTGTTAATTGTTTGCAACTTTCCCATGGTTTTGCATGATTGATGTATATATATATATTTTTTTTTCTTTTTTTCCCCTGAAATTCACACATTTTCCATACACATGAAAAACCTGTAATCCAAACCCCTTTCTGAACAGTGAATTTGCACTTATATGAAGTGGGGACTAAGAATATATGGAATATAAAAATCTATTTAATCTCTGTTTTCATCAGAAGATATATTGCTTCTCAAAAATAACATCCTTCTCTCTGAGAAATGCAGTTGTCAGGGTTGAGAGTGGGAGTAGGCTAATATGGGCAGGGAAGGTATTAGTGGGGTCATAGCCTTATGTGGTCAACATTAAGGGGGTCAGACTTCACACCAGGTACAGACAAAAAAAAAGCAGGTGGTCACAGCTCAGCGACTCACATATGTATCCGCACACAGAGCCGGTGTCAGCAATTTTGCTTTGGTTGTCGATAAAGAGTGACAGCAAGAAGGACCGAGGAATACTGATACGTGTTTACTGTCCGTGATGACTATGCATTTATGTTGTTTGGAAATGAGAAACCATCACTGACATGCAAAACGGCTTAATCCAAAGATAAAAAATGGCCCGGCCAGAGAAGAAATCGGAATGTCATGCAGAAATATGAATTTAATTAACCCTGAAATATGACTGAGATGTAAAAACCCATTACATTTGATCGGCTTTGGTCCCCGTCCATGTTGAAAAAGGATTTGCGATGTTACAAAGAATGATTTGCTAAGTCTGACCAGGGAAAAACTGTTCCACATTCTACAATGAAACACACTAAGATGTTTGATTCCCTTTATGCTTGTATAAGGCGGCCGAGATTTGGCCTGAAAACAGCCAAAAGTGACATTTTAATTACCAGCCTGCTGAGGTGCAGCTTAGTGAACGAGAGAGAGAGAGACAGCGGACACACTAAGACCTGCTTTCGAGGGTTAAGACACATCTTACGCCCTTGACTGCGTGGGGACTTAACACCAGACGCTCCTGAAGACCGTTTGCCTCTTCTATCAGAACAAGACGGCAGCGGTTAGAAGAGGATGACCGGGGGGGGGGTGATGGAGGACAAGAGGAATATGGATAGACGAAGACCGATCCAGAATGAGTCTTCAGATCTATGCCACACTGCCCCCAGTGGACTTGAGCGCGAGAGAGGAAAGCTGAATAATGTGTCATAGAGACACTCTATAATGTCGAGACATGCAACAGAGTATTGGAAGCATATATTAAAAGAGTTTTTTTATGATGTTTTGCCGAAATGCCATGAAAAACAATGATTTCCCTTCTGGCATGGGCAGTGACAGGAAACAAATATTGACAAAAGCAGCATTTTTTTTTTTTATCTGAGAGACGGACGGAACAAAAGCAGACCAATTCAAGAAAATCAGTATTTCTGTCTTGTTTTCCAGTGTTTGCATGCATACAGTCACCCTTCAAACAATGTAAATGGATAGAGAAGCTACATTTCATGAAATAAGATGTTTGTCAAGAAACAAATAGTTGTTTCTTGTTTTAAACATTAACGTAATGACATTTTATGAGGTTTATGATAAAAAAATAGAAAATGACAATGAAGTAAGAAAGAAAGAAATAAAGGAATCTGATTTCCCTTTTGATACGGGAAGTGACCGGAAAGAAAAGCAACAACGGACAGATGCAGAAAATCAGTATTTTTGTCTTGTTTTTCAAAATATCCAAACATCCTTCGAACTATTTAAAAGCTTGGAGAAGCATAATTTCATGAGATAATAAAACTTGTTTTCAGAAAATATATCTAGAATTAAGTTGAATTGCTTTTCTTAACCCACTGGCAAATAGTCTTTTCTTGTTTTAAGCATCAATGTAATAACATTTAATGAGGTTTATGATTTAAACAAGAAAAATGTGGGTCGAGATAAGTAATTCTCCCAAGTCATATCGGCTCACGCAATTTTGATTTTTAAGTAATTTATAGTTGTTCTAAGGATTTTTGCATATTTTTAATGAGAAATAAGACAATAATGCTGATGAAAAAAAATATTGTGATGAAAAGTCCTTTTTTTAAAGAAATTAAATGAAAATTAAATTCATATAAATATATATGATATCCCTTCTGACACTGGCAGTGACAAGAAACAGATACAGCGAGAAGCAACATTTTTATCCGAGGGATGTATGAGAAATGGAACAAAAGTGGACAGCTTGACAAAGATAGAGAAAATGCTGCCCTTCAGAAAAATGAACAAACTATGACTAAGAGAGTGAGAAAGGGGGAGAAAATGCCCAAAAAAAAGAAAGAAGGAGAGGGAGAGACAAGCTCTTGGACAGAAGGTTTGCCTGTGGTGCGACAGCTTTCTGTGCCGCACAAGGGTGAGCTTCTGTTCGAATGTGTGCCATCAGTTAGGGCTTGTCACCAGGTGTGTGTGTGTGTGTGTGTGTGTGTGAGCGCAAGTGAGAGTGAGAGTGCCCTACATATACCCTCAACTCTTGACAAAAACTCAATACAGTCTTTCTAAGCTCCCAGCGCAGCTATTGGACTTTTTGTCAACCTTTCTCTCTCTGTCTCTCTCTCTCACACACACACACACAAGCTTCTCCTCATCCTTCTATAAAAGACTTGTTTTTCTCCAGGACTTTTTCTTATATATTTATTTCTGCTGACAATGGTTGGCTCCATAAACAGCAATGATGTGTAAAACACAATTTAGCTTTGGGGGAACCTGCCATCCCCAGGGGCAGAGCGGGGCGACAGGAACGCCTGTTGTTATCTCATGTTTACCTGCCTGTTCTGCTTTCATTTCTTTTATTACTACAACACCTTGCTCAACTCAACTGCACAGCAAAGCAAAACAAGGAGACTTTGCCTGGTGCGTGATGCTTTCTGTGCACTGAGAGCTTTAAAGAGTTAGATGGGAAGGAGATGAGACAGACTGTCTGACTGCATTTCTTTTGGCAACAACTGTGTATTGTTAGCATGTTGTATGAACATCTCCATAATTATTATCTTTTTAATGACGATTTAAAAGGCTAATGAGCTCTTAATGTATAATTCTTTCAGTTTATCATAATATAACATAGTAAATACATTTGATGCATGGACAGTTTATGTTAACTCTAATCTTCAGTGTTTTCTTGAAATATATCATCAAATTATCTTAAAGAAAATAAGTTCATAAATAAATAAACCATCCACAGTGGACAAAATACCCTATTTGCTGGACACATAGCTAATACTGCTATAAAACTAGATCATAAAGCTGACAGCCTCCCGAGGCATGATCTACTAAACAAGAAACAGAGCGCCCCATGCTTTACTCCCACTGTCACTGTCAAAGTAGTTTCACACTCTCTCACCGAGAGCGTGCGTCTGGGTTTATGTGTGTGAAGTTATATATTAGCATTGTGAGTTACGTGAACATGCTGCTCTTGCCATCAGATCGTGAGCGAGGGGTACAGTATTTGCAACAGTTTAATGAGATTCGGAGTGAGGAAACAAGTTGAGTGATAAGCAGGTCATTAAGATTGCTCTGCCAACTCTGCTCGGCTTTGATTTGCGTACGCTGTGTGATAACCGTGAAGGGGGGAAAGAGACTTTAAGGGAGGGAAGAGACAGCTTAGGAAGTGCAGAACAAGCTGTACTTCGTGAGCTGAAACTCTGTAGCGTAAGACGATTCAATTCAAGTCTGAGGACTTTGTTTCTGATGAACCCAAACAAAGCAGCCAGTGCCGGTGGTTTCCAGCACGAGGAGCTTCAAATGAAGTCCCGAGGCTTTCGGATTTATTTGAACTTCCCTTTCTGGGTCACCGGTCGCTGCAGAGGAGGACAATCAACTCAATCTATTTAGCTCTGTCGAGTCGCTGCCTCCCCTTTCAGCTGCTCACGGAGGGAGCGTATGAGCGAGCCGGCGACCCCTCTGAGGGTCTCCGCGGAAGCCTCCGATTCAATCCAATTGTTTTTCAAAGACAACCACCTGGTGGCAAGCAGCGGAAACATCCGTCAGCCGATACTGAGCCCGACTGTTAACAGACTCCAAGGCTGTCTAAGAACAACCGTGTGTTGTGTTCGCTCGCCGGTGCGCGGGATGAACATCCATTGACGTGCTTTGGTCAAGAGCCTGACCTCACTAAGCTTCCTTTTAAAGTTCAAGATCTTGGGGTTCGGTGAAACTCGTAGGACAGACAAACAAGATGCCATGCAACTACTTCAAACTGTTTGACACAAACTCAAGGCTTCAAAGCCGAAACCTCAAAGACTCCCTCGCAGCCTCGGAGTTCAACTCCCAGAGATTCCCTGCTTGTACACACTGACACAGGACACAACACAGCGGAGACGAGGAGACCAGGCAGCTTACCGTGACCTGTCAGCCACAAGATCAGAAAGACCTCCAGGATCATGTCGGTACTTTGCAGGGGTGGTGACCTCTCGGGCACCAAGGAGAAGAAGTTCACGCACACACCGACCTACGACTCTTCTGGTTGGCTGCTATTGTCAGTCCCCCGATGTGCCCTCTTAATAAAGAGAGGCTCTCAGTCAATCTCTTTCTTCTAGTGTCCTCCTCTCAGTGTGCTGTGATAGCAATCTGCTGTGTTGTCCTACGGTAACTGAAGTGAATCTGTTCTGATGATGCGTGTGGAGGCGCTCTCATAAACTCAGAATACTCGTGCTCTCTCTCACTCTTGCTCTCACACACTGCTTTTCCATTCTCTGGCTCACAGAGTCAGTCTGCCTCTCTCTCTTTCTCACTCCTCCCCACCCCTCCCTCCTCTTCTCTCACTCTTTCTCTCAGTGGAGGATCAGGGGAAGGTGGGGGCTGGCTGCTCTCAAGGCCCGCCCACCTGATCAAGCGTAGAATCACTGATGTAACAAGAGGATGGGAATTAGACATAATCTTTGGGAACTGGGACTGAAAGAAAGAAAGAAAGAAAGAAAGAAAGAAAGAAAGAAAGAAAGAAAGAAAGAAAGAAAGAAGGCATAGCCAATGTTATGCATACTGCATACAAAAATTGCAAACCTCCTCATAAACTGGAAAACTCTCTGATCTGGTTGGGTGGGTTGAGTGTGTTTCGGTTCTGGGATTTACTTCTCTCTTACTCTCTCTCTCTCTCACTCTCTGAATGAATATAAACTTTGTTTAAGATTATGTGTCTTCACACGTTTATGTTTATTTCAACTGTCTTTTTTTGTACAGCATCACAGACACTGTTGTTTACATAGTAGTGTAGTGGTCATAGTAGTTATCAGGGTAATGGTCTGATACTGAGATATGGCTTGTATTTTTCGTTATACAGTTGCTAATGTTTTTGAAGTGTTTGTTAGGGTATTGCTAGACAGTTACCAGGGTCATTATTACATATTGGTTGTCAGCTTGAATAAAAATAGCTGCCGCAAACATGTATGGTGTTTTTTTTTTGTGGCAAGGTATTGCTTATTCATGTTACTCTATGTTGCTAGGGTCCTCTAAATTGTTGCTAGGGTGTGCCTTCGTAGGTAGTTCCCACAGGGAGATCTGCCAACAGCTTAAGTGAAAATACTTTAGCCTATGCACATGTCTAATAAAAAGTGAGCTGTGATTGGTTGCTTTGCATGTTAGGACAATCTCTTCCTCGCTAAGTGGGCGGTTCTTGGCCAGAAAAAGATGCAAGGTGGATCCAAACTTGCCGAGTCAAAAGTCTGTCTCAGCCAGACTAAAAGAACCCAGAGCTGGAACCTCATTAGCTCATTTTTCCCAAATGAGTAAAACAGAGTTCAGACTCATCATTTATTGCCCCCTAATGTAGAAGTTGTTAATCTCACTAATGCATGGCCTGCTAACAAGACTGTTTCACACACTAAATATTGCATGATGCATTTTTCTCCTACTTCCCCTCTTCTCTTCCTTAGAAAATAAGGCCTGATGCATTTATTCAGTTAAACAACACAGGAAAATAACAAGATAGTCAGATAATAGCCTACGTAGTTTATGTGTAAATTATTTAGATGTAATAATCTTAGTTTGTGGTAGCCACACTGAAAAATAAGTGTGTGTGTGTGTGTGCATGTTTATGTGGTTTATGAGGACACAAATTTGTATAATAACATAGGTATGACATAGGTATTACAACGAGAAGGTGATTTATAAGGACAATTTCCTTTGTCCCCATAATTCAAAAGGCTTATAAATAATTCAGAATGAGTTTTTTTGAAAATCTAAAAATGCAGAAAGTTTCCTGTAAGGGGTAGGTTTAGGGGTAGGGTTGGTGTAGAGCAATAGAAAATATGGTTTGTATAGTATAAAAACCATTACGCCTATGGAAAGTCCCCATAAACCATAAAAACAAACCTGTGTGTGTGTGTGTGTGTTTTGTTTAGCCAATTATAAAAGGAGTTTTAATTAAACAAACTTGTTTTACAACAGAATACAATATCTTTTTGTATCGCTCATTAAAATATCATGGACAGCCTGGCAGTTGCAGTAAACAGATGTGCTGTTTAAGTCAAACTGAAAGTTTATCTGTAAGGTTTACTGCAATTTCGAAGCCTTGATCTTGTTAGCTTTAGCAGTCGATGTTTTTATTTGAGCATGTTTTAAACCAGAAAATATCCATGGATTGCTCAATCTGACTGAAGCACAAAAGCCAAGGATCAATATTTCATGAGAATTCTTTTAATCACCTGATTTCTCATTGATAATGTCTCTCTTTTGAAGTCTTTCAGTGGTATTTTAAATAAACTAAACTAAAACGATGAGAGTGTTTCCCTGTGTCTAATTTGATTAGAAACAGCCCAGGACTCGCGTGTGCACATGGATGGTCTTCTCATTCATATATATCCACATGTTTTACAAGCTATATAAAAACATATTTATTCATCATGCACGGCTGTGGGGGCTGAAGGTCAGTAATGATATGTCCTTTCCTGACCTTTGCTCATCATTGGTTCAATCTAACAGCATGCAATATATACACAGAGAAGCAAGCCTTTACAAACTGCTGAATAGATTTCAAGCATAACATGGACATCATTGACAAACTGATATTAACATCTGCCTCAGGTGATCCGATTACAAGTGGACACTACTAAATAGAGATGTTATCCAATCACTCAAACCACACTCAGGGGAAGAAAAACATGCATGGGAATGCATTGCATTTGAAGTGTAAACGCTAATGCTTGCTGATGTGTCCCGGGCAACATCCCAGGAACGCCTACTCACCTGTCAATCATCAATTTAGTTGACAAGGGATTAAACTCGCTGCATAGCTACATTCAGATTTAAAAGAAGAATCATCCAATGAAACAAACAAACATGTTCATGTGAAACCATGCTCCTCAGTAATTCATAAAATGTAAGTCAGTGCGTGTCGTCACTTTAAGAGTTAAAAAAGCAGGTACAGGAAACACAAAATTAGTACCAATGGCTGCTGGCGAAATATCTGGTTTTCTGATGACGCATGATGATGGCTGAGTAAATTATCAGCACATTTAAATTTTGGGAGAACTATTGATTAAAATAACAATAAGAATACTGTTCGAGACATTACATTTTTTTGGTCAGATTAAGTATATCTAGAGGTGTGATCTGCTTATTAAATCAATATTCATTCACTCATTTTAATTTAAATAATTGAGTCTTTAATCCGTGGCTTAGTTGTTACAACATTTGCGATCCATTTGAGAGGCAGAGCAATCAAATCTGTATATATATCTGTAGATAACAGATGGTTTTGCAAAGAACACTGAAAGTGCCGTTTTGAAGAGTTTCTTTTCACATTCAAATTCTAACAGCCACATACTGTAAATGTGGCAAAAGGAAATATACAAGCTTTAAAGGGGGCGTTCCTTAAACCAAAAGCTCTGCGCAAAGCCGCGAGAGATTGATCTCAATGTTAGCTGAAGTGTTTTCACACGGGGAAGGAAATGCAATCAATCTCATTTATGCTGAACTTTCTCACGCCTTCGTCTCAACACTTACATTGTTCCTTCTCTCTACACTTGACTTAATGACTGAGAGCTGCAATGTGACCTTTTGAAACCTACACCCTTAAAAATGACCTGGAACAACGCAAGCATCAATCTATAAGGAAGAAACGAGAGAGCGAAAAAAGGAAAGTGAGAGTCAGAACTGTAATTTTGAGCAGATGAGGCGGACTACCCAGAGGTGTCAATCAGATAGTCTCAAAGAAATAATATAAATGTTGAACTTGTTTATTGAAGATAAACAAACGTCCAGGTGAAGCAAACTAATAAATACAGATTTCAGATCTTCCACAGAGCATGAAAACCATGAAGAATACATGAAATAGATTGAATCAAGAGGCTGGGAAGTGCCATCTGAGCCTAAGCTTGTGGCTCCCGTACCTGACGGTCCAAATGGAAATGCTGTCTTTCTATTAGACGTTAAATGAAGTGAAGCCTGTCGTGGAATCTTCCACACCAGAAGGAACGATTTAAATATGACTGACAGGCCAGTCGCACACTGAGGCAAATAAAAAGTGACATGTCTGTTTATGTGGCTTGAGCCTACATATCTGCAATGTACCGCAGTGTGCTTCGAGTAAAAACCACTGGGATGTGTGTGTGTGTGTGTGTGTGTGCGTGTGAGCGTGAGTGTGAGTTATGTGGTGATTTCCATTTGTGCCTGAATTCTGGTTACCACTTAACGCTGAATTAGTTAATATCGGTATATGCATTAGGTATCATAAGGCCTTTTTTGAATCTGGGTTAATGCTAGTGCATAAATATATAATTGTTTGTTGTTATTGTGTTTGAATCTGAATGTTCTGTGAATGTTTAAAACATATATATATATTTTTTTTTAAGTGAAATTGCACATTATAGAACTTTTGAATATTCTCTGCATATTCTGAAAAAAACAAGGACATTCGTCTACCAAATGTAACAACTAAACTGTTTTAGAAATACATAAACAAGAACAAAGTTTTGTTATATCTATTGTAATGTATTGCTTTCATACATTTTCGAGTCAAATACTTCACAATAACGTCTCATGTGTTAACATTAGTTAATGCATTAACTAACATGGACTGACAATAAGGTATTTAAGTGTTTAATTAATAAGTGTGTTTAACTAATGTTAACAAATGCAACTCTAATGCAAAATATTAATGTATAATTTCATGATGCATGTTTCATCTTCTGAATTCACAAGTATTTTTAGCTATTTCGACTATAAGTATCCAAGTAAACATCCAATAACCCTAAGTGAGTCTTAAAATACAGCTGCAGGTGCACTTTAACTAAGTTTGTTGGTATTTAGCTTAATTTGACTAACATTTCCATTCGGTCATGGGGACAAATGGAGACAAAATAGGCCCTGAGCATGCAAAGGATGTATAAATTTGCCTTTCCCTGATCTGCCTATAAGAAAACTAATGGCGCTGTCAGCAGAATGCAACTGGACAAAACTTGGCACACAGGTCAAAGGGCTATTATTTTATTTTATTTTATTTTATTTTATTTTATTATTTTATTTTATTTTATTTTATTTTATTTTATTTTATTTTATTATTTTATTTTATTTTATTTTATTTTATTTTATTTTATTTTATTATTTTGTTTTATTTATTTATTTATTTATTTGTATTATTTTTATTTTTATTTTATTTATTATTATTATTTTATTTATTATTTATTATTATTATTATTTTTTTTTTTCCCCCAACATTTTAAGACTAGGGAAAGTCCTTCAATGCTTGTTCAAACTACATGTCTATCAAATGCCATGTTTTGCTTGCAAATGCCAATGATTGTGACTCCATGATAGACTTCATTGCAGCACATTTATTCTCCTCAACAGACATTCTTCCAGCAGATCTGAATCATGGGATTGTCTAGAACCTGCATGACTGACCAACTTGACCAGACCAGACACACAGACCAGGTAGGAAGTAACTCCCCACAGGTAGAGCAATGTATTAAAAGCATACTTGGTTCCCAGCCAGCCATATCCTGGTAGAGGTGCTGCTAATTTGATTTTGCAGTGAGATGTGATTACTGTGTCTTAAAGTTTATCTGGTTAATGGTGTGCAAAAGATAAGATAATCTTGTTGAAGTGGTGAAATTATATATATATATATATTTTGTTTTTTCTTCTTCTTCTTCATTGGATATGACCATAAGGCATTTTCCAGTTGTAAATTAATGCTGCTTCTTGCCTGAAAAATTACAGAAATATTCCCAAAATGAAATAAATGAGTGGGAATATTAGAGCTTATTGGTCCAATAACATCCAAATAGTATTTCTAGAAAAAAAGAAAAAGAAAAACTGTCCAGAAATACATTTCTGATGAGGTTAAAACAGTTGCAGCTTTAAAAAGCTAAAATAAATAAAATGTCAGTCTGTGTATGTGTACGTGTTGTAGGTTTTACTCTTAGTGGGTATGAATCCTGAAAAGAATGCTGATGTTTGCATGGTATGCCATCAAAGCAAAACATAGTAAAATTTGATGATTCAGCCTGATATTAACATACATTAATATTCACTTCAGAAGTGTTTTGCCGTCTGTCCCAATTGAAAATGCAAAGAGAGCAGTCTGTATGCTAGATTTGTGAACCCCACTGCACCTTGAGCCCTGAATCCCACTCATGCCCTCTCATGGTGAATATAGCTGTAAATGCATGCCCAAATGTTCAGAACATTTTAAATAGATGCATGGAAATTTTAGAAGCACAGATGTACAGAATGGAACAACAGCACATATTCATCTTGAACATTTTATGTTGAAACTAAACAGTTAGCAGTACAAGCTTTGAAGCACTTTCTATATCGACCGTAAATGCGTTATCTTGGAGTTTGCTGAACAGATTTCACATTAATACATCAAATGACTCCCCTAGCTGCAGATTTTCTACCATTTTTCCTACAAATTGACACCTTCTTTAAAATGTAGCCATATGTAATACAGGGCATTGCCTTTATAGTGAAATATAATTGTGTTCCAGTAAAACATATTGATAAATCATTGTCTGGATTACCATATACCTAACTGATTTTTTTTTTTTTTCTTAGAATATTTTAGCAATGCTCTTGTGTGTGTCTTCTATTTGCAGTTTGAATCAGGACTAATTATGCAAGATTTGCAAATAAATCACACAGGTTTCAAAAAGATCTTAATTTGTTCACAATTCAGTTTGATTCATTCAGACAGTTGACTCACACACTCCTCATGATTTCTTTTCACACACTTTTCAGTGATTTATTGCTACAAAATAGTAATGGGATGCTGTATAAGACAGAAAACAAAATGATATTTATCTAAAATCCATCGCAGAAAACTTTGCAATTGATTTGTATCACTTGTTAGCAAAGAAGAAGGTCTGTACTGCAAAGCCAGTTTATATAAATATATTCATTACAGCACAAGCAAACAACTTAAATAAACAAATAAATAAATAAATATTGGGACACTTATTTTAAAATTCAAAAATCTAAATATTAGGACACTTTTACGCAGATTAAAGGCTAGAAAAATCACTGATGTAATATAATTATATATAATTATGTCCATTTAAATTGGAGCCTTTCCTTAGAATGTTGGCATTTTACCTGCAATATGGGCTCAAAAAAAATAAAAAATAATAATAAGTAAAAAAAGGTCTGCTTGCATACGGCTAAATGGCATGATGAGTATGTTTTATTATTGTATGTGCATCTGTATCTGTACACATGCAATTAGGCATACATTTTCTGAAGTGATCAAATAATAATCCTCGCTGCTGGATGCATAATGTGTTCTGGGTGCTATAAGCACATGACGCTCTAACGCATTTAATTGTGTCCCTTTTTACATCGGCATCAAAGCATTTACTTGAAATACACTTTTTAAAGCAATTGCTCTCCCTGTCTTTATCTTACTTGACTAAAATCACACTTGCAGTCAGCTATGAACTAATTGCAGCTTGTTATTTGTTGCTATCATGGCAATGTATGTGTAATATTTATTTTAGTATAGAGTGTTATATAGACTCACTGCCCTATATACCACAACAATGAGGGCAGCCCATTAGATTTACCAGACATGGCCCTTTATATTTTGGGGTCAACAGCATAAATAACTAGCCTTTTCATGATCTCTCCTATTTTAATCTCAACATAGTATCTTTTGTTTTAAATATGTCACTCAGACAATGGAATGTATGTCATCTCACATGCTGTTATAAACGGACATTCTAATTAACGTGTTCTATTCATTTAACATTCCATTTGCGTTTTATACCAGACAGAGGTCGAAAGAAGCCCATACAGCCCAAAAAGGAACATTCAGAAGAAAAAAAAAGTGATATATGCAATTTCACTTTTCATTAAAATGTCTTGCGTTCAGACACTGGAGGGTGTGGTGTGAAAATGGATCTATATAATGAGCCACCAAAATCACTTCAGTATTTGTTTCAGGCATGAGTGAAGTTGCAGATTTCAGTGGACATATAATAATAACGCAGACAGTTCAATTTAAGGAGACAGTGCTTGATATAGAGGAAAACAAATACTGTGATTTGAATATGTCTGGGCAGCTAGAAAAACATTGTTAGAAAATCATAAGCATTTAACGCTACTAATCAAAAGTTTTGAGGCAGTTAGCCTTCACTTTTTTCCCCCTTTTTTAATACTTGTATTCAGCGAGAACACATCAAATAGATCAAAAATGAGAGTAAAGAAATTTACATAGTTAATAAAAAAAATATATATATATTTCACATGAATAATAATAATAATGTTGATGATGATAATAATAGTAATAATAATAATAATAATGTTTCTTTAGCAGCAAATCGGCATATTAGAATGATTTCTGAAGGATCTTGTGACACTGAAGACAGCTTTAGGCACAGGAATAAATTACATTTTACAATATATTAAAATATAATCTATTAGTAATAATATATGACAATGTTGTTTTACTGTATTTTTGAAATACAAATAAATGCAGCCTTTGACAAAAGAGACTTAAAAATACCTCACTGACCCCAAAATCTGAATATGATATAGTGTTGAATGATATTTAACAGATGAAATGTTTCTACATGATTTGCATTCACTCATATGAATATGTGTTTGTGCATTATTATTATTATTCATGGAAAACTGTCAGTCATGGGTGATTTTCTCAATGAATTCATGCATTATGTTCATGCTGCAATATACAAGTTTACATACACGTCACCCCATAATTTTCAGATTTGCTATCAATACATATAATTTGTAATCAGAAGCCAAATACAGAGCTCACTATTACCATTAGGACATCCAGCGGCAGAAGCATCTACAAGCGACCCCAGCTACAGTCTCACAGTCAGTGTCAACAGGGCTTTGTACTTTGTTACTTTACAATGTAATGCCATTTGTTTCTGTGAGGCACCAACAAATGTATTATTTTAAAATAAACAATACAACAATAATTTCTCTTTGAGCCACCTCGCACCAGAAATAATAACAATATTTTTACAATTGTAATAAAGAAATGTCATGGGTCTCTTCCAGATTAGGCTGGAGAGGACAGAGTCGGCTCAATCTTTGAAAGATATTATGCAGCTGGTGGCATCGTGCATCTCGACAGTTTATTATCTCCCCCCGTTTATTTTGGAACGTATGCACGGGGAAATAATATTACTCTCTTCCTGCATGTGTCCTTATTGTGTGGATCACGCCTTTGTTGTTTCGCCTGGCTATGTTAATCACATTTTCAGAGAAGAAACCTCTCTTCTTGTCTGAAGGACACCATTGCCTTTGCAGGCAGGTGTGAACAATCGCATTAAGATGCTGGGAAAGAGCTCCATCTCAGCATTCCCAATATGAAGTTTATAAACCTATGACAGGAACCGCACAATGAGTGTCATTTCTCAAGGAGAAGCAAACAACCTTCATTTTGTTGGGTCTCTTTGCTGATGTAGGTTACTAAAATATGCTAGAGATGTTTTTATTTGGACATTTAAGCTCTGTGATGAAAGCCTGAAATTTGGCCCGACATTTGCAAGAAGTGATCAGCTTCAAAGCGTTTAATCGACCATAAGAGGGTTCGCTTGAAGTTGATGCTTTTCAACACTTGGGCCTCAAGCATTAATTTATGTTTACCCATGATGCTGAGAACCTATCGTGCATTGCCTCAGTTCATTAATGCCTAAAATGTGTTATGTGCTTAAATAATGAAACGGAAAGATGTCTGTAAGGGTCTCTGCTGTCCAGCTCATTGTAAGTGTCTGGTACGTTGATAGTTGAGCAGCAAGTCAGCATATTCGTTTTCTGAAGGATCATGTGACACTGAAGACTGGAGTAACGATGCTAAAAATTCAGCTTTGATCACAGGAATAAATTATGTTTTACAATATATTCACATAGAGAACAGGTATTTTAAATTGTAATAATACTTCACAATATTACTGTGTTTACTGTATTTTTGATCAAATAAATGCAGCCTCAGTGAGCAGAAGAGACTTCTTAAAAAAAAAAAACGTAAATCTTACCAACCCCAAAATTTCAAACTTATTTTAATTCTTGTTTCTTGCTTTGAACATTTTATCTCTTTCTTTACATTCAACTTTTGATTACATTACTACTTTATATTATTATTTTATTTTATTATATTCCCCTGGTTTATAGACAGTATAGACAGTATTCTAATAATACGATTTTTTCATGTTTCATATTTCACAGATCACACTATTGTAATTTCTAATCTTTCTGATTTGCTTATGTCTGTGACATTGTGTGTGTGTGTGTGTGTGTGTGTGTGTGTGTGTGTGTGTGTTTGTCATCTTTCTGTGTCTCAGCTCACATCTGTGTGTGTGTGCGTGCGTGCGTGTGCATGTGTGTGTGTGTGTGTGTGTGATACTCCACTACAGTGTCTCAATATTCATCTCCATCCATTTATTCTCCTTCCTCCTGGATAAAATGAACTTAATGTAAGTGGCTTTCTGTTTGCAAATATATCGGTTACTTTCATCTGACTGTAATCCTGAGGGATTACAGGGGGCTGTTCTGGATCAATGAGAGCTTTATTTGGGTCAGCGCCATGCAGTGGTGAGACAGACCCAAGGTGCAGCGCGTGCCTTTGTCTCTGGACTGATTAATGGCCCCAGAGACCCCTCTGCCCTCCAATGGAAAGTCTTCATTTGCTCTGTCTGCAGAGCCACATTCAGCGGACAAATATTCTTGACTCATTTGTGGTTTTTCATGTTGTTTTGGTCTTATCTCCCTTCTTAGGCAGTTCTGTGAAAGAAAGACATGCCGCCAACTGCGTGAAGCCTATTTTACTCTCACTGAGCACTGATCATGAGTTTGTTTACTAAGGTTAATTTATAATTCCTTAAGTAGTGTTTTCGAATTATGTGTAGTGCACATAATGGCATTTTTCCCCCAGAAAGAAACGATATGCCATACAATAATGTGCCAAAAGAAACGAGTCAACTAAATTATACAGTGACTGACATTTTGTTTTTAATTATTATTATTTTATTTACTTATTTAAAAAAAATAGAAATTACTATTTCTATTCTACTCATGGCTCATTTATCTCTCGTTTATGGTGAAATTAAGATTTTAAAAACGTATATATATATACAGTATATATATATAACTTTAAATAAATGACATGGTCATTTCACTTTTTACAGTGTACATAACTCTACATTATGCTTTATACCAACTTTTTTTTTTATTAGCAGCTTCCTTGGATTATATTCTGTCATCTGCACATAATTTGGCTTCTCTACCCAAAATACTTTGAGACATTGTGTGGAGGAGTTCCTCTGATCACTGCTGAGGAACATTGCTAATTCATTTCTATTCATAATTTGAGAGATGATGTCTCCTCCATGCTGTGCTTTCTGAGGTTAAGACTCCCTGCTGTAAGTAATCAGAGACCATCGCACCAGAGCCAGAGGAGTACGTATTCAAACAGATGATTCTGCTTCCTCTGGCCGACGGTGTGGGAGAGACACTGGTCCACTGAGTGACACTTCAATTAGCCTCCAATATGCAGTGGTGCTAATAATTAGATTTGAGCTGATACTAGAGACAATGCAAGTTTGTAGAACATCCTCCGAACTCCTGAAATGACTTTTACCATCTGCCTTCGCCTTTCAAAAGTGAACTTCTAGATTACTATTTATGCATAATTGTTATGGAAATAATTTACTTTTAAAGAACTTTTGAACTGAATGTAATGTTTTTGGACAATTAATCGCATGTTATTTACAAATACAGGGATATGTATTATACATTTATATTAGATGCAATTAGTTGAAATATCAGTTCTATTGGAACTCGTATGTCATGTTTTTTAAATATATTTGTCAATATTTTTTTATTATGAAGTTGCAATGTAGTACATTTAAAATATATTAACTTTAAATGTGATAAATAAATAAATAACAGACTACCAAACAAGTAACACACTAGTTAAAATTATAATCTAGTACATGTGTTTTAGTATGTTAGTCCAGTGTTTCCCAACTGGGGTGCCGTCTGTCGAGAGCAGGGGTGCCGTGTAAAAAAAATAATTTTTTAATATTTTTAAATTGCTACAATGTTCAAAAAAGCATCTATTATATAATAGCCATTTCTGATGTCACCAATAATTAGAGATGCACAGAAATTCCGGCTGCCGAAAATTAGTTCACCGAAAATTAGTTTCAATTTCATGTGGTGTGACCCTCTGTGTATTATCCGCTCTATGTGTGTGTGCGCTTCGCTCAGTCGCTCCACTCGTATACCGTTCATGCGAATCGGAACAGCAAAGTCCACTCAAAGATTGAGCCGACAGGAAACATCAATGTAGTACAGTATTGTTTCTGTTTGCAAAAACCCTACTGTGCTGTAACATGGTGTGGTATATGGGCATCTCTGGTAACGCTGCCCTCTCATTCATTGATCTGCTAACCGCTGTGTTATGCTCACGTGTTCTGATAATAATAGCTTTCTAGGACTAGCACATAATTGGTAAAAAAAAAATATATATATCTTAATAGCCCTACTGTTAGACCTGAAAATCTAAAAAGCAATTTATTTAATTTGTAGGCCTGTTGTTATTTTTTAATTGTGCTATCATTATTCATTTCTTTATTTGTTCTTTTTTTATTACTGACTGTTTACTTGTCATTTTTTAATCAATTCAAAGTTTGAAATGAAGCTATCTCGTGCTACTGCAACAAAATTACCCAACTGTAAAATCAAAAATACACAGAGTGAGCAAAAATTTGTGAGATATTGAGATATAACCAATGAAGTTATAATGGTAATTAAACAATGTTTACATATGAATAAAAGCCTACATTAAAATCAGTCATATAAATTGCTCTCGTCATTAGAAATTAGCCTACTGATTGCCTCCATGGACAAAACAAATTATAATATAAAAAAATATCTGACACACACACATATATATATATATATATATATATATATATATGACACATTCTGCAGTTCTTCCCTGCTGTACCGAATATCGATACTTTTCAAAGTATCATATTGAAGTTAGAAATTCAAATATTGTGGGTGCCACAAATTTGTTAAAATTTCCAAAGGGTGCCGCAACTAAAAAAAGGTTGGGAAACACTGTGTTAGTCAACACATCAAAATAACTGTACTTTTTAACGTATGACTAAAGAATAACAAAATGTATTTTAAAGTTGAAGTTTTAATTTGACATTATCACAAAATTATTTTTAATGCGCTTAAGTGAGATAAGAAGTATAGTTATGAATGTACATTTACAGTTCCCCTTCAGGAACTCGAGCTGCGTCGAGTCGCTTTGGGAACGCCCTTGCGGTTTTGCAAAACTTTACACACAAATCCAAGAACTGCACACACAAAATGCAAAACGCCTCACATCTCTGGCAAAATGGAGCACTGCATTCAAAATATCACAAGCACATCTCAAAAGCAAACATTTGCAAAGACCTTTGCCATCATATTAATTCCTGTTAGATTTGTGTGTGTTACAAAGAGAATTGTGTGTTGTGTTTTGCAAAAAAAATGAAGTTTTTAATGAAATTGAAAACTGAGTCAAAGGCCGAGAATTAGTGTATGGTTTTGCAGATCTGGTGTGTGCGTCTGGTGCTTGAGTGTCCGCTTTCAGAAATTGTGTGACAAGTAAAGATTTTGTGTGTAAGCAGTTAAAAACAAATGTAAGTTGCCTTTTCTTTAACTAATATTATATAATCTGCTTAAAATAAACTTTTAAGGTTCAAGCACACAATAATTGCACATTTTCTTTCATTTATTTATTTATTTTTCCCAAGGGTGATATGTTGTTCTGTAGTTAGTTAGTTAGTTCGTTAGTGTGTGTTTCATTTCAAATAAAATATGCCACACTATCCTGCATTTTGTGTTTTTGATTTTGAACCAAGAGTTCAATTTGTAACTTTATATTGTTTACTGGTCAAACATCTATGAATTGTGAATTTGCAGGTCAACTTTTATCAGACTTTAATTCAATATGCAACAAAGCATGAAACTTTTTTTTTTATTTGTTTGCTATATTCTGTCAAAATGCTTTCGTTGATTTTATATAGCAAAAATCAGCTTGGTTGTGATCATGTGAGAAGAAGTGTGCATCATCTTTGAGATTGTTTGCCTCGTGGAGTTTTGGTATGATTCGTTTTTTGATTTGGTGTGATTTTATTGTATTTTTTTATGATTTGTTTTTCCATCTTTAGGGTCTGGTGATTTAGTTATTACTCTTTAAAGTAAAATCTTCTCTATGGCTCTGTGTTTGAAATGTTCGGGAGCTCAGCTTGACAGATCACATAGATCAGACACCTCTGACCTAATCAAAACACAGGCAGCAGATACCATTAAATCTTTAACCCTCTCTCTCTCACACACACACACACACACACACACACATACAAAATAGCATTCAGTTTTCAGAAATTGGACTGATCATTTAGCATAGTAATGTACCTTAGGATAAAATAAATCTACAAATGTAATCTCTGACAACAAATTAATTGCAGAAATCCTACAATGTACACTTGGCTTAAGCTTCTTCAACAAACTACATTTATCTGCCTGTTTAAGCATTACAGTCTGTATAGAAATAAGAGCTCACTCTCTGTCGCTCCTTTAACTCACCCTTTCTTTGTGGCGTCTCTCCGGGTTCCCTTCATTTTAAAGGATCCTCTCAAAGTTTGTGGCCCATTACATTTTTCTCCTCGGCCATGAGTAGCACAGTATTTTAATAATTGAAAAAAGACCCTGCTTTACATTTAAATTGAAAATCAGTTTCCTCCTAATAATAATTTACTATAATCCACCTTGAACCACCATTTCAAGAGGTTAAATTCTGAAATGTTACATGCAGAGGCTGGAAGATTCTTTTCTTTGTCGGTCTCCCAAGAGCTTGACCGAAGGACCCCAAATCTGACCATTTCCACAGCTATTTTGAAGGAAGAGCGAACAAGAGAAGAGAAAGCTGTGGAAGAGGAAGAGCCAAGGGTTTAAAGTGTTGCTTTTAAGCAACCGTGTTTTGAAGACTCCCTGATGTTCGCAGAGACCGGTGCTTTTATCTGTTTTATCTGAAAGGATTTGGAAAGCATTTTAATCTTGGAAGACCGTCACCCTAGTTGGTATTTTTCCACTAAAATTAGTCCAATTACTGCCATCTTCCAAAATGTTTTTTGGCCACCTGTTAAAGGGATAGTTGACCCAAAAATGAAAATGATGTCATCATTTATTAACCTTTAAGTTGTCCCAATACTGTATGAGTTTCTTTCTTTTCATAGTGTGGAATGAATGAATGAATGAATGAATGAATGAATTAATTTATTTATTTATTTATTTATTTAAAATACTAGGGAATTCAGTGGCCGTCAACTGTCTGGTTACCAACATTCATCATGATATTTTCTTTTGTGTTTGACAGAAGAAAGAAAATCATACATGTTTGGAAAAGATTGGTCATTCATTAATTCATTCATTCATTGATTCTTTCATGCATTCAATACTCTGGAAGTCAATGGCTAGCAAAGTCTGGTTACCATACCACCAAAATAGCTTTCTGTTTTCAACAGAAATTCATACAAGTCTGGAACAAATTGAGGGTGAGTAAATGTCTATTTGTGGCTGATTTCCAATGGCTTTGGTAACAGAAAACTTGGTTTCATGATATTACATCCACACCACTAGGTGTCAGCATCCAAGATGAGTGTCAGCATAAACCAAGCCAACTGCAACTTTTGTGCAACTTTTAAAGTGAAGATTGTCATTTCTGTGCCGAAAGTTGGATCCTCCATTGTTCGGACAAATGTGTAGTTCCCAAACTACTACGCCTACTGGTTGAGCCACACAAGAACTGAAAAACATTCTTTTGTATAGTGAGTCAACTTATGAATGGCTTTCTTATAACTGTGTCTGTACATTCACATACCGCAGTACTTCAGTAAAAAGGTATTTTACAGACAAGAGACAAAAGATAGGATGTCTTGGTGCTTTTTACAAGTATTACCACAAGATTAAATTATAATTTCACTGCAGTATCTGATCTCACACATGGCTCACTTTAAGGGCACTCGTTTTTAAGTAAATGTAATTCTGAGCCCATCAGGTGAGAGTTTTGAGAAGAAAAACCTTTTAAAGGGAAGGTGGCTACTTTGGTAATACACTTTTTGTGAGTATCTTTCTCCATTCATTACGTGGTAAGCCTGACTGGGGCATAATAGCCTCAACGTCCTAGAGGACCCAAGGGTGTTTATTTCATCCTGAGGCGCTTCTATATCTGTTGTCATCCTGTAGTGTGAGAAGTTATTTACAGTGCAAAGCCTCCAGACTGCTCTTTACTTTTCCCCGAAGCACAGAAGGTGAGAAAGGCCACTCTCTGGGAATGAAGTGAGGTAAGCGATGCCCTCTGCCTACTCCTCATGTAAGAAGGTCACGGCAGTGGCTAATTTTCTCAGAGGCCTTTCTACTCCAACCCTATTTTCAAGGTGTGGGCTAAAGTCTTACAAAACTTCTCTCTTTTTTCTGCTTTTCTACAATTTGCAGGTCAGATTGGTTTGATCAGGGCAGTGGTGCTTCGGCCAAGGTCTCAGGTTAACTTACAAAGTGCTCTGAAAAAAAAAAAAAGTTGTCAGCAAAGAACGGCAATAGAGAAGACATTAAATAGCAACAATATTACATTTAGTATACTGGCCTTTTGAAGGCATCAACATAATCCATGTTGTTTCCATTTAAAGCTGACGTGTGTCTATATCTTCACCATTAGTGTCATCACACAGAACTGCAAAAATCAAGCAGGTTTCCCAAACTCTCCAAATGTCTTTGGTCAAAAACATTACATTTGGTTCATTACATACTGGTCAAGATTTTGCAAGTTAGCATGGCTCCATACTAGTAGTTTCTGTTGTCATATAAGATCTCAACGCAGAATCCTACTAACTATAAATCAGAACTGTATTCGGTGCCTGATAAGAAATAATGGAACATTACGTTACAATCTTCAAACTAGGCGCTTCTATATCTGTTGTCATCCTGTAGTGTGAGAAGTTATTTACAGTGCAAAGCCTCCAGACTGCTCTTTACTTTTCCCCGAAGCACAGAAGGTGAGAAAGGCCACTCTCTGGGAATGAAGTGAGGTAAGCGATGCCCTCTGCCTACTCCTCATGTAAGAAGGTCACGGCAGTGGCTAATTTTCTCAGAGGCCTTTCTACTCCAACCCTATTTTCAAGGTGTGGGCTAAAGTCTTACAAAACTTCTCTCTTTTTTCTGCTTTTCTACAATTTGCAGGTCAGATTGGTTTGATCAGGGCAGTGGTGCTTCGGCCAAGGTCTCAGGTTAACTTACAAAGTGCTCTGAAAAAAAAAAAAAAGTTGTCAGCAAAGAACGGCAATAGAGAAGACATTAAATAGCAACAATATTACATTTAGTATACTGGCCTTTTGAAGGCATCAACATAATCCATGTTATTTCCATTTAAAGCTGACGTGTGTCTATATCTTCACCATTAGTGTCATCACACAGAACTGCAAAAATCAAGCAGGTTTCCCAAACTCTCCAAATGTCTTTGGTCAAAAACATTACATTTGGTTCATTACATACTGGTCAAGATTTTGCAAGTTAGCATGGCTCCATACTAGTAGTTTCTGTTGTCATATAAGATCTCAACGCAGAATCCTACTAACTATAAATCAGAACTGTATTCGGTGCCTGATAAGAAATAATGGAACATTACGTTACAATCTTCAAACTACACTCTTTAATTTAAAATACTGATTTTGTGAAATAGAAACAAGAAGAAGAACAAGGATCCACCGCAGTTCCCCAAATTAACCAAATCTTTGTCAATATGGATTACAGTTTTAATCAAATGTATGTTTGCTTACACTATATTAGTATTTTCACTGCAAGATTTTAAAATGTTTGAAGTAAAAATGTCTAAGTCTCCAGTTTAATTCTCCTCGATGCCCTTTTTGTATTGTATTCCTTGTGCATACAAATCATGGCTATGCTTTTACAGATTTCCTTGTTTTCTGCTTGATCAGACCACCGTCAATTGACCGAAGATTCTTCTGAGATGCAGGTATGCCGAGCTCATTTCATAGCCATTAGGTAGCTAGGTAGCTTTATAGTGCACTATGCTGAGGCAGGCAAAATACAAGAGAGAGTGAAATAGTGCTTGCCACTGAAACCGCAGATCACACTCTATTTAGGAAACTAAAATGGAAGAAGAGAGTCGCTACAATTACAACCAAGCAAACAGTCACAGCTTAAAAGGAATCTGCTGGGTTTAGTGCAAAGTAAGCTTAATGGAAATGAATGGGCCAATCAGTAAATGTTAAAATACTCTACATTTCTAAAGTGTTGCCACATGATGTAAGCAATGAGTGCTAACATGAGCTTATCAACCTTTTAGTGTAAAGTTATATCCAATTTTACAACTCCGTTGTCATGACAAGGGAACAAACGTACAGATTGTTTCATTGTCACAGACCCTCAGGGTTGCCAATTCAACAGTTTTACTGCAGAGTTGGGCTATGTTTACATACATTTATGCTTTTTAATCTTCCAAAAGCTGGCCCCATTCATTTCCATTTGTCGTAATCTTGATTTCTGCTTTTTTAGAAAACAATAAATGAGTTGAATTATGCCACACATGCTGTTGGTTCAGCTTTGAACCTGAAATATTAATTTAAAGTTTGCCAGTTGCAAAATATGTACGTCAGAGGAGTTATATTTTAAGAATGCACCAAGTGTTAATCTACCAAAGTAGAGCGGAAGACTAATTTAAAAAACACTTTGACGCTGTTCAATACTCTGTAATGATGTGCTATATTGTGAGCGCTTCATTGGAAACCGGCTGACTGAAAAATCCATTCTTGCCAAGTTATGAATTATCAAAGGCCTTCTCACTAATTGGGCTCTGCTAAATCAATGACTGGAAGACACAGAGGATGCAGGGCAAGCGATGCACTCGCTGATATTTCCAAACACAAGTGCAGCCTCTAATTAACTGTAATTTTAAATTTGAATAAAAAATGTACACTTCATTGTATGCAAACATCAGTTGAGCTGTCTCCTTCAATATTCGCATAGCCGTCTCGAACCTCCCATTCCACCAGCAAATGAAGATTCACGTATTTAACGTATTACTCTGTTAGGCCCCACAGCGAACAGAGTCTCAGACATATTTGATTAAAGGCTGCAAAATAGGCCAAAGAGTATATTTGTTAATGGTAGATTATACCATTTCCAAGCATTGGCCTCTTCACTGTTGATGTTCCGGTCAGGAGAACCTTACCCATTTTGAGTCAAAGTACAAAAACTAATTAAGTCACGACTGGTCAACTTATTATTATTTTTTAGTTAGTTGTGTTCCTTGTTGACTCTGTCAATGTTTTCTGGTAATATATGCATAAGCTAACCATGAATTATTCATGAATGACTCTCATAACTCATCAAGTTGTCAAAATGTGAATATGATTTACAGCCTTTTGGAATTGTATAATTGTACAAAGTTCTGTACATCATGTAATGGATAGACAAGTCAAGGTTCTCTGGAACAGCTGATAAAACAGAAGTTATTTTAGCGTTCAAACAGGGTTCAATCAGGGGTCACAGGAAAAATGTTTCCCAGATTTTCTAAAACGTTCTGTGCTAAATCTCCTGTCTTCCATCTGTGGTGTACCAACAAAATACTGAAGTTTTCTCTCACCCCCTATGTGTGCTATGTTTCAAAGAGTGAAAAAGTAAAAGGCTAAACCACACTAATTGGGTCAACAACAAAGCACAAAGCCACAGCCTCTGAGTTCACACATAGTTCCTCAAACCCAAAGGACTTTAATTTGTGAGACCTACAGGTCACAGACCACAATGTAAGAAGATTACAAACTCTTCCCCCATTATACAGCATAAAACATGGATAATTATAATATATCTTTGTTAATGATGGATAGATTGAGTTTAGATTTACTCCTGTACAAAGGCTTTGAACAGGACAATCAACAACCAATTGGACACAAAGTTCAGACTTTAATGGTTTATTTATTTACTCTCTGTAAACTGCATGTAAGAGAATGATGTACACTACTGTTAAAAAGTTTGGGGTAAGTAAAATTTTATTATTTTTTTTAGCATTTTTGAGCTCACCAAGGCTGCATTTATTTGATCAAAAATACAGCAAAAACAGTAATATTGTTAAATATTATTATAACTTTTTCTAAATTAATATATTTTTAAATTAAATGTATTCTTGTGACGCAAAGCTGAATTTTCAGCATCATTACTTCAGTCTTCAGTCACATGATCCTTTCTGAAATGCCGATTTGATGCTTAATAAACATTTCTTATTATTATCAATGTTGAAAACAGTTAAGCTGCTTCATATTTTGATGGAAACCATGATACCTTTTCAGGATTGATTGATTGATTGATTGATTGATTTTTGATGAATATAAATTTCACATGCACAGCATTTATTTGAAATGAAAAAAATAACATTATAGTGCTCTGCCTCGCTATGACAAACACGCACAAAAGTTATTAGAAAAGCCTCAAATTCCGATTGAAGAACAATGTTGAGAGGAAAAATAAGACTTTAAGAGCTGAAACACAAGCCTTACAAAATTATAAAAGATCTGTATCTTATCTTTCATAGGTTTCATAAATCATCGGATACCTTCGGAAGTCTTTGTTTTTTGCATGAAGGAAAGTTTGGTGTTATGTCTGCTGGTCATGCTTAAGTGCACATTATTCAGGGGTGATTATCTCACGGAGAGGCCGGTATAAGAAAGAGTGTGATTAATTGGCATTGTAATGAGGTGTTTCATATAACGTTCAATTAAATCTCACACTGATAAGCTCATTATCTCATCATTAAAACCTGAGGCGTCAAACTGAGTTGTTCTAAATCAGAAGGTATGCTGTGGTAAAAGTTTACCGTTGTGTATAATTGATTAAATGTTTAGAGTATTTTTGTTTTCTTATATATTGATTATACAACCGAATTCACAAAGATTTAAAGTTGTTTTCGAGTTGAATCTCTTGAAAATATATGTAGGCTATTGGCCTTATTGCATCAGGTGCCTCTGTCACCAAGTTATCAGTTTTAAGGGGAAGATAGACATGAAAAAAGAAGCTAAAACCAATACAAAACTAATATTTGCCTTTTGATACACAAGAATGAGAAGCTGTTTCAAAATATTTTCTGATAAACAATCTAGCAGCCAGCTATTGTACTCAGTATAAAACTGTATGATTGTCCCCCCTTTTTTTAATCCGTCTGTTAGCTTTGAGGCTAAGCCATATGCTAGTGAACTCCTAAATTTGACAAAATAAACCTATGAACACATTTAACACATCATTTTCTTTTTTTTCCTATCAGTGACTCATCTTGACTTCATGTGCAAATCCAAATTGTTGTCCAGTCTCTACTTCTGACTGACAATAGCAAGTAGTGAATCATCTTTCATGTGATGTGATGTGAACCAACAGCGTTTTTTTTGTTTTTTTTTTTCCAAAAGGAGTCCAGCCCCAATGTCATCTTTCAATATAAAATTAATCCATGGACTGTATGAGGACATAGATTAATTTTCTATTGAAAGATGACCGTTTTTAGCCCATCTCATGTCATCAACATAACATATAACTTAAAACAATTATCAGATCGCAAAGGCTGAGTGGCACTAAAGCGTGGCACTGTGTTCATTTACATATGAGGAGCTGATGAGCCTGTGTTTTCAGCGTCTCACAGCTGCTCCACATGTACTCAATCTCTGCATCTTCTCTGAGTTTGAGCTGCTTTAATGTGCATTTGGAATTGCAATGTGTCAATCATCTTAACCGAGTTGAAATAAGAAACAATGGCTCTTTTTTTGTAATAATAATACAAATAATAATAATATGCATGTAAATGTGGTGATTTTTATTTTATTTTATTATTTTGTTTTAGCCATATTCATCTTTAATCACAATATTCTGGCAACATTGTGCAGCCCTACAAACCAGGAATTTTATTTTAATTAATAAATATATAAATAAGCGATGATATTTCGAATGATATTTCTTTCTTTTTATTTATTTCTCCCCAAATCATGCATCCAGAGGAAAGCAGCCCTAGTCAATATATCACTGCATTTTAATGTGAAAGCCAAAGGCCAATACAATGAAAGGGATGAGAGTTAAAGACATAGGGTGACAAATCAGCTTGAATTAAGAACCAATCCGTTGTCAAATGGTAGAAGCAGACATACACACACACAAACCTGCAGCATTGCTCTCCGTTCCACCGCTCGATACACTCGGATGGTAGCTGGAGAGTGCTAATGAATTTAGCCCATGCTCCTTTCACCACCTCCTGACCTGTTAATGGACTCCCACGGGCCGGTCCATCACTGTGAACTCCTGCTTCAGATATTCCATCTGAAAATAGAGGAAAAAAATCACTTATAAAGACCACTACAGCTCTTGGCAGCCTGAGAAAAAAACAAACAAAAAAAACAGCCTCCGTCCCCCTCCCTCATTCCCGGTCAGCTAAACATTGCGAGCGCTTTAATTAATAAGAAGCCAATAACTGTGGAACAAAGCCTACTGTCTCTGATACTTTGGAAACAATGCGAGCTTGTCAGGGAACAGGGATGGCGGCTGTTTATTGGAAATTTTTGTGATGACCAGGCATTGACTCCTGAAATGTTAATTACTTACACCATCTAAATTTTTTGATTTCCTTAATTAAGGAAAGCAAAGTGCCAAGACATCCTTGTTCTGGCTATTAATATTAGTGGCAGCACATTAAAAATGGCTGTTCCACATAGTTAGTATCCTGATCTGTACTGAGCTGCATAACCCTATTTTTGTCTTGACTAGTTAAAGCAGCTGACCACCCGATTGGACAGACTGGGAGACTAGTTAGACTCACATAATCTGTCTCTCTCTCTCTCTGTTTCTCTGAGACAAAATGTGCTAAGTTTTGGTGTTTTGTCACAATTAAACACATTGTTATGTTATTTTGTAATCGTCATTTGTATTTGATTGATTTGCAAAGTGTTTCTTGTAAATAAACTTCTTGGAAACAATTATGTTTTTCAAAGCAGAGCTTGATTTGTTTCACAAGAAAAATTTAAATTTTTGCCCTCTTTCAGAAGACATTGGGACTTACAGGTTTTTCCCCCCACGTGCCTGTATATAACAATTTATTTAATTATTAATAAAGTATGTATTTAAACAAAAACATATAGATGCTTATTTTAAATGTAATTGTTCTTCTTATTTTTTGTTGAATAATACAGTTGAGAAAGCCATTGCAAAGTTTGTTTTAACACTTTCTCATGCGCCTCCACTTTTGGCAAGGCTGAAGTCTTAAATCGTTCTAATGACACACACAGTTTGTCAAGATTAAATAAGAATGCCATGGCAATAGCATGCAGTGAATGTAAACAACAAGAATCTATGGGCCTTTAAGAGGTTAATGAATGTTAAGTGTGAGGTGAGATTTCTGTTCCAAAACACTCATTTAGATTAAACACATATTGCTGAATTAAATGCATACTATATGCACACAACAAAAGAAAATGAACATGAAAACTTTTGTTCCCATTTGTTTCCAGTCAAACACACATGGCGACGTTTGACCGCGATCTCACCCTCACACTCGCTTTGTCACTCAGTCACTCAAGTCTGTGGGAAGTAAAGCAGTTTGCTTTAACTCTTGAATCAAGTCGATTATAAATCGATACAGAGTTCACTGGTTAAATCTCTGATCTGAACTGTCAATCCAACAGCCGAACAAGGATGGCACCATTCATCAGACTTACCTAATGACCCTCGACACCCACCGCACTTCAAAACAAACACATTTATTGTTCGCTTAAGCATGAAGGAATCGCTGTGACGCAAATTATAGATGCCGCTCAGCAGTCAGGTGGAAATGTTACATAGGGACAGAAAGACATGGCAAGAAGAAGACAAAGAATAGCAAAAGAGGCTTTTGAACCGTAAGGACCTCAAACAAAAACTAAGCTCTGTTCTCAAATTGCACATTCAGTCATACAAGTTATGAAGTGAAAAAAGTTAACAAGAGTTGCAATGTAAAAATTGCTTAAGAATGAGATTGGTGTACTTAAAAGTCTTGAACATTTATTATGTATTTTGTAAGAATGAAATGAAATGAGATGGATAGATGGATGGAAAAAAATTACCTTTAGACTTCAACCATAACCAAGGGCTGGAAAAAAAGCTGTTGAAAATTCCTGAATATTTGAGAAAAGGTTCAGTTTTGCAATACGTTTCATGCCCTAACCCTCATGTTATTTCAAACTATTTATTTATTTATTTTTGTGGAACACAAAAGGACAGAACTTAATGAATGTTCATGCATCTCTTCTGTCAGTCTTCTGTCTCAAAAAAAAAATGCATGCCAGGCCAGTAGTTGGCAACATCACTTTGTAAAGAATAACTGCGTCTACACGCCTGCACACATATGCATTCCTATAGACTGAACATATAAAATATATGCACATGATGTCACCATTTTCGCAAATTTGCATTTCTGTAGATTCCACAGTGACGATAATGGTATCGGTTTCTCAAAATTATCAAAATCTTTGAAAGCTGTTTCCAAATGTTTGCATTTCCAGATTCCAAAAATGCTGTTGTCATGTAAATGAACGGCCAAGACACATAACAAACGTTTTCTGTTTTTAGTTGACAAGGGTGTTGTTTAAACAGTGCCTTATTAAAATGTGCATGGTAAAAAAAATAAAATAGCATACGGTTTGGAATGACATGAGGGTGAGTAAATAATGAAACCATTTATTTAATGTAATCATGTGCTGGGTCTACTATCAGAACTAGGACAGGTTCATAACCAGATGAGATCTCATGAATTCTCATATCTGTATGATCTGAATAATTCTGCTGATTCCAACATACCCAAAGTGTCTGAGGGATACAGCGCAGCCTGCATGGGTCTATGCAAATCATAAGCATTCATTATGCTAATGCATGACAAACACACATGGACACAAGCAAACAAATCTTGGTTTCATAAGCTTTCCAAATTAGTAGTCAGATTATTGAGAAAAGCCAGCAAGTATAGTGAATGTTTTGTCTGGAAACGTGAGTACACAAGTGTAATGGAAAGTAGTCTGGTCGTCACAGAAGGCATGACGTTTTATCTATGAACATAAGTAAAACCAGTGCACTGCATGTGTTTCACCATGTAACGAATTTAGCTCACAACAGGAAATATGAATAATTAACCATAACTAGTTATAATTAACTATTCATATTTTAGATCCGCTGTAGATATTTAGCTGACCTCTCAGGGTCAACTGTCTTGTCAATTCTAAGAACGTTAATTTCCTGGTTAAGGGAAATAACTTTCTTACTGTACAATTCTACCAAGCTTGTAGCGTAAATCTGCATGATTAGTGACTCCGGTTATGAGCAAACAATGAACACCTCAAGTGTGATACAAGTAAGGTTTTATTAACTACATAAACACTTAACCTAGTTAACCACTTAACCCATTTGCATATTCAGCCGATCTAAGCCTGAGGGATACGTCAGATTCTGAGTTCAAACACACCTTTGTAAAGATGGTGTTCAGCTGAAGTCCTGGCATCCAGTTTATTGAGTGAGGGGACTGTGACGATTTGTTAATCTAATGAATAATTGATTTGTTAAATCAAATAAAAATTAGTGTGTCAGATTGGTCAAGACGCTACAACCAAGATGAAAAGATATTTTCTGTTTCCAGATTCTTGGCTAGCTCTGTTTCCTATTTAAACTATACCTCACCACAGAGACATATATTTCTGTAGACTTTACATTCACCTTTATGTCACACAGTGAGGTTAGATCAGAAAAAGCTTGCTAAAGTAAAGGAGATTCTCATTTCCAATAATTCAGACCGGTGTACAATCAAAATCAAATATGTACTAAAATGAGTCTTACACCGTGTCTACACAGGACGCGACAGTTGTCGTGTCGTGCCGCAACAGCTAAAGTCTGTCTACACTGGACGCGGCAAAGAGACCGTTGAAAATCATTTGAAATTTGTTTCAGTTTACTGTCGGGAATTTGTCGCACCGCACCACATTCCGGTGTAGATAGGTTCTATTGTATTTTGTCACGCCGTTCGCGTCCGGTGTAGACACGGTGTTACAGAATTTTAAAGGTTTTAACTAAATACTAAAAATACTAAAACTAAGTTATCCGCCCTTTTACAACTTGTTGGAACATTCTATATCCATCCATCAACTTTTTCACATTGATTTTATCATAGTGACTGTAACAACGTTTGTAGATCGGGAAGAAGGAGGCGGGAACCGGCGAACATCTGAACAAAACTTTAATAATAAAATAAGCAAACACAAAATGAAAGTAAAGCGGCAGCCCCTCGCGGATGACTGCCACACACATAACACAAAATAAAATCCAGGCCTGGTCCTCTCTCGTCCAACACTGTCGTCACTCCTCCTTTTATCCTTCCGGAGCTCCTCCGTGGGACTCGAGACCGGTGAGTGGCGCAGGTGTCGTGCATTAGCATTTTCTCCACCGGCCTCGCTCCATTCCCTCGGCTCTCGGCCCTGCCCCTCTCGTCACAGTGACCATTGGAAATTCAGGGAAAAAGCACTATAAAAACACCAGAACATGTCCATACAACTTGCACTGTTTTCCAAGTCTTCTGAAATGTTATCTTTATATGAAGCATAGACCGAAAGTCAAGTAAATCTGAATTTTTATTGTCCATTGAATGGCACTAAAAATTTTAATGCTCTAAAGATAAAGTAACACCTACATTTTACCCTAAACCAAAAGCAAACTTAAGATAAAAACACATTTGCTGAAGTAACCATACCTTTTTGTCCTGCTTCTGCAAGTCCTTGAGCTCTTTTATTGTGACTTGTACCCAAGAGCTTTACATTACAAGTGTAGTGTTATACCAGGTGTGCTACCGAGTAAGTTTACGATATCAGAAAAGCCATACATATGGAGCTGCTTATGTGATACAAATGTAAAAATGTGTTAGTTTACAAATCATGTATTATGGTGAAAGTGTTTTGAGGTCATAACATTGAACTGTGGAAGGAACTGTACGTAAATAATTATTTAAATCAATAATCTGCTCCTCTAATTATAAATTGCGTGAAAAAGAATAAAGGTTGTTATCCCTCCACATTCTTTTTTCATGGTCTAATTGAGTTGGAAATGAAGGCAGGTCTGGTGGGGTGTATGGGTCAGTGTATGTTTGGCATCTTCTCCTGTACTTCTATTGTTGGATCCAACTCACAAATCTGTAAAAATGCCTTTTTTCATTTCCGCATTCACTAAAATGTCAATGCTGCATAAATCAGATCCCAGTTTGTCAGCAGTTTGGCACACACAGCAAAATCACTGCTTAGATTCTCTGATATGGCCACAGCGATGCTCCCTTATCTAAAGCACAGTTGTGCCTCATGACGAGACGTGACTGCTAATCAAAAAAGTCGGGCAGTAATTCTCGCTAATGTCTCCAGTTACATCCCGAGTTTTGCTTCAGGTGTCAACCTGTTGAGATAAAATATGCATCACCTCCTGAAGTAAATACTATAGCTTGGATCTAATTGCACGCACACTTATTTTGACTTGTGTAAGTAAAATGTTCTCCCATCGACTGAAAGTCGTGTCTTGCAGACTGATTATGTACCTGCTCTGTAGACAAGGAACTTGATGGTGCAAGAAAACCGCAAAGCATTTTTTTTTAACAAACAAAGAATGAGGCTCAATGTTATCGAGCCTGCCAATCCCTAAACGAGCATTTGGGGAGAACCTGAGGATGCTGATTTGCTTGTGTTTCATTAGGGATCAGAGCCCTTCCTTCACTAACAGTAGGTGAGCGTGTGCAGGGCTCGATGAACACGGACTCCAAGTAATGCCCTGTATAGATAAATCAAAAGAAATCAATGCCAGTTCCAGCATCGCCTCCTCTGTTGTGTAAATGAAGCCGGGCTTCTGAATAAGAAAACAAATCCCAGCCACGTTATTTTATTCTTTTGATACATCGAGAGCAGTGTTATGAGGGTCTGTATCTGACTGCGTTGCTTAGTAATAAAACATAAGATCAGTGATGTGATAGACAAGCGCATCGTTAGGTAGTCTTTCGAGTTGGGATGTGCATATCTTTCGAGTTGGGATGTCAAAAGTTTCAAGTAGATACTAAGATTAAAAGATGAGACCAGTCTTGCTACAGTACATAAGTTAGCGAATAACAATTTGCAATTGACAGTTAATTTACAAGATATTATGCCTTTTGTAACGCATGTTACATTTTTAGTGAAGTTTTATGCACTTACTGGGAATCGAAACCATGACCTTGATGCAAGTGAATAACGTTTGAGTGTACCTCATACTCATTAAAAAATAAATAAATATATACCTAAGAACCCCTGCAGTAGTTCACATTCATCATTCAAAAAGAGAAACCGAAACTAGGACTGCAGATACACAAACCGTAAACAAAACAGCACTTGCTTTGAGAACCCCTGGACTGCTGCCACCTGCTGGTGTTTCATCTCACACAAGCACATAGCATACATTCCTTCTAGTTGGACGTTGGCTGTAGTCTTGCCCGTGTGTTCAAGCTCAACTTTTTGGCCCAGATGTAGCGACACAGTCTGATATTTGATGTTGGCTTGGTGTGTCATGTCCTTAAATTGACCTTGAACACAGTCATGAGGATCTGCACCTTGTTTTGTGTCCTACAATTTGGTTGCATCCCTCAACTTTTGGTATTCTGAATGCATTTTTGAATAAATCAGAATGTAGAAGAAAAAACGTATGTAGTTGATACTTTTAAGGACTCAAAACGGATGATGGGAGCTGTGCATTGGTGAAAAGGAGGGAAGGCAACACCCTGATCTTGGTCTTTGGATGTCATACACCCAGCCAGGCAAGACTGATTCTCTTCACACAGGCTCAGAAGTGCAGCTGGGACTATGGAAATGGATGCCCTCTATTTCTGACGCCATGTAGGATCTGTTGCCGATTTAGAATGGATAAGCAAACCCATGCCAAATTGCTGAACTGGCACTGGAAGGGAGTGACCTTTGGTATCGGTGCTGCCATCCCTTTGTTCCAGTGTCCCAAAGGTTGGATGGGATGGAAAAGGCAGGGATGGCGGATTTGCCCGATAATGCCCCACGCCAGCTTGTTGCTCCCTCTTTCAGTTCCCTCCCAGCCACTGGCAGTCATTTGATGGCTATCTTACTTCATCAAAAGTAGCTCCAGGCTTGCGTCGTGTCTCAAAGGGGCTAGCATCAGGAGTCACTGCTGACGAAACTAGAATGAGACCTTCTGCTCCCAGTTTTTCGCTCTCTTTTTTTGTCTATGGTCCTCTCTTTCATTCCCTTTTTGACTCAATCTACTTGCTCTCTTCCCCTGTTTTATTTATTTATTTATTTTTCATTATTGCTTAGTGCGTCAATAGATTCAAATCACCTCAGGGGGTAAAACTCTGCTACGGACATGAGTCGGCTTTCAATCTGCGTGTGTGTGTTGACACATGCATCCGTGTTTTGTAAAGGCCGAAAACAACTACACAAGCCTCAATCACTGACAGACAGGGTAAGGAGGATACAGTAGAAGAAAACCGTGTGTCTGTGTGTGCGTGTGCTGAATAACGGAGATCATTGCTGTGTTATGTTCTGTGGACTGCACTCTAAATTAGTATTCTGAGCTGGCATTTGCTAGATTTCTTGCTCGCTCAAAGCGCGATGCTATGTTATCAACAGTCACTCAATGGTGCCACCACTGTCAACTTTCTGCTGCTGTGAAATCACTCGAAGTTCACAGCACTTGCAGCTGCCATGTTTACTTTATTGGATTCTTCTCTCCTCCTTCCAGACCCATTCAAAACACAAGTGTTTTGCCCAAATGCATCAATACTGCGCGGGTCTCCTGCTCCCAGTGTTTTTCCTTCAATATTTGCTGTTTGTGTTGTGCTAAAACACCAGAAAGCTCTGGGCTGTCATTGCAAGCAAAATGTTATCAAATGTTATTGTTAATGTTATAAAATATAGTTGAAGTTAAATTTGGATAGTTCCCATAAAAGGTCGTATAATATA
>NW_015506714.1:190303-203513 GCF_001515645.1 Sinocyclocheilus grahami
GAATGATGATCAAAATATACAGTAGATGAAGTAGATCTATTCCACCTCCAAAGCTTCATAGTCCTAAACCACTTCCTGAGGTGACATTTAATTTAGTATCTTTTAGAGTTATATGCTGATATTGTTTGATAAGTGTGTTACTTTACAAATGCATCTGCTACATATGAGATGCATTTCTGCCTCTTCTTTGCCTGTGTTTTGCTCTAGAGATTCAGTACTCTTTATGAAGATGTGTAATAGTGCCACCTACCGTATAACAGTGAAAACGTGGAAACCTGGAAAATCCGGTCAACGGCGGAGAAAGAGTTACTTTATAAAATGAACTATAAATAGGTTTGAAACACCTTCGGAAATGGGCCTGCAGTGTGACAGTAAGTATACTTATTACATGTAGTCTCTTAAAAATGGTAAAAAAAAACGCTGTGAGCATAAGTATATGTTTGTAATAAATACAGTATATACGATATGTATCCTGTGAGACAAGCAGTCAGTGTTCACTGACATTCACAAAGAGCAAAAGCTCCATAGAAGGTTTTTCAGAAAGTCTGCAAACCCTTCATCAAGCTTTCTGTGTGCCGCGCTTTCCCTCGATGTGTGTCCACTTGACTACCCATGTGAAAGGCTTCTAAGAACTGTGTTATTAGTTCCTGTTACATTGCAGAGTCCAGTGCCAGTGACAGGAGGTGCGACGACATCCACACCGGGCATCCTCAAACTTCCCCAAGTCTCAGAAAAAAACAAAAAAAACGAAGAACCAGAGAGCTGCAAAATAAAGGCGCCTCAAAGCTTCAAAGCTCTTCCCCAAGTCAGCATCTTATGAATTCCAAAGCTTTTTCTTCGTCTTCTTTTCTTTTTTTTTTGAGCAGCACATCTCTTCCTTGCAAACCTCCCCTGACATCCACCCCTAACGTCCCCCCTTTTTACCAGCTCAACCTTCGTTCCTGTCCTCCGCCCTCTCCTCTCCTCCTCTTGGGTCTAAATAGAAAGTGACAAGTCTTCCTGTTCCCGTGCAAAATTTATGATCAATGTTTCATTAATCACAGATTCTTAAAACATTCTGCTCCTTTGGGATCTTCATCTCTTCTTAAATAAAACAGAAAGAGCCAGGCTTTCTCCAAAGGAGGATAAGAACATGTAGCAACACTCTCTTCAATTCCTTGCCACTGGTGAAATAATGGTCATTGTTTATGACATCCATGCACTGAGAGCCCAGGCAATGCAGCGACCCGCTGAGCTTAATGTGTTATCTAAATGTCACATCTCATCCTGCCAGGAAACAGAGGGATTATGCCGTGCATAGCTCCTTCTTTAGAAAAAAAAAGGCCAACAAAATGTTTTTTTTTTTTTTTTAAAGGTCTTAACTGATTTCACCTGCTTTAAGAGGAAAACCGGGTCATTTAGGAATGTTTCTCCCTTGGAAGCGCTCGCTTTGCATGCTAACGTGAAGCAAAGCGATACTGGAGAATGAGGAGAAAAAGCAAACAACGACAACAAAAGCCCGTTCCTCCTGCTTTGAACAAGCCATTGTGTTTCAAACGCTGAATCTCAACTTCATCAGCAGGACAGCTGGTGTTTAGTTCACTAAAGGACACTAGGCAGTTGGCAACAGCCATTGTTATCTTCAAAGACTTCCCTTTAACAATTCACTCATTTAAGAAAGATCTTCTATTATCTATGGCCAAAAATGACATGCATCCTACTCTGGATTTCTGTTTGAATTCTCTCTGTAGGCATGCATGCTTATTCTTTTAACTTGCCGCTTGTAGTCTAGTCCACTTTGCAGTGTATTCTGGATGGGGAATATCCACTTATGCCAGAAAAGACCACAGCTGACATGTTTAACAATGTGTTCACACAAATTGTGATTCTTACCTCAAAACACTTTTACCATAGTCCAGAATTTTAGAGCTAATACATTTTGTATATGTAAATGCAGTAGCATTCATTGATTTGATACTAAGTAACTAGACTAAATTTGGCATAACCAACAATTAATTATTCCTTACTGCTTAAATTTAAAAAGAAAATGTAATATATAAAATAAAACCCAAGAAAAATCTAAATAGCTATACAATTTTATTAAAATACTAATAAAACTATAACAGTATATCAGTGATTCTAAAACAACACTGCCCAGAATATTATATAATAATAATAATAATAATAATAATAATATTGTTGTTGTTGTTGTTCTTACTAATGTTGTTGAGTTTTTATCAATTGCATTTTTAATCAAATTCAAATAGTTACTCTGACTCCCGTCAGTTGCGTAAAACCAGCCAGTCAGGTTGAAACTGAAGATTTCCGCCAGTGCTTTCCATTTCCATATGCCGTATGCATCAAACGATCGGTGAGCATCTGTATATAGGCGGTCTGTCTGAGCTTGAGACTGTACAATATTCCTCCTCTCAAAGTGATTCATTATAGAGAACATACTGATGGAGAGGGCTGTTGAAATGCATGAAAGTGAACTCCATTGGCTAAAGCTGTCAGGAATCAATGACCTGTGAGCTGATCTTCAGAATTATTGGCTTCTTAAAAGTATGCCAGCTATATAATTAACCGACCTTAACCGAAAGGCTCAAAGGTTAGGTTTAAAAAAAGAAAAATGGCTTCAATTCAAGGCTCTACCTATAAAGAGTCAGTTCTCCACCCACATCCTTTGAAAATGGCAGAGCCCCTCACACCTTTCATGGCCGCTGCTATTCATTAACCTTTAGCTTCTAACTTATATGGGCTTTTATTTTCTTTTATAAGGTTCAGTGAATTATAAATATGTGGACTCCCACAATAGTTGCCAGAAGGAAATTCACAAAGTCAGTTTTCCTGACTGAGCAGTTTAAATCATTTGCAAACTGTACGTCACAAGGCGAGAGGAGTTTTCTCAAAACTGCAGCTATAATGCATTGTATAGCCGTGTGGGTCAGCGACATGACGGTCAGTTTACTGACCTATCTGTTCATTTATTCAAAAATACATCCATCCACTCCCTACACTGCTTATCCTCTGCAGGGTCACAGGGGTGCTGGATACGGTGGCCGAGAAGTGCAAAACAAATCACAAATCTGAAGACTATATATCACATATATTAGTAGTTTTCAATTAAAAATGCAGTTTCTGTATCATCATCATCATCATCATCATTATTATTATTATTATTACTATTATTAATGATACTACTACTACTACTACTACTACTAATAATAATGATAATAATAATAATAATGATGATGGTGATGGTAATAATAAACAATATTTAGTTATTTATTTAAATTAGATTATACAAATACACATGTATTCACTGTTTAAGGAACATGAATTATGTTAGTTATTTTTATTTGATGGTTAAACCACATGACATTTCCATGGTCATTCACATCATTATTATTATTACTATTATTAATGATACTACTACTACTAATAATAATAATGATAATAATAATAATAATGATGATGGTGATGGTAATAATAAACAATATTTAGTTATTTATTTAAATTAGATTATACAAATACACATGTATTCACTGTTTAAGGAACATGAATTATGTTAGTAATTTTTATTTGATGGTTAAACCACATGACATTTCCATGGTCATTCAGTTGGAAATGGTGTAAAAGTTTTCCAAAATCATTGATTTGAACACAGATACGAGATTATTAAGATTGCGCAGTAGACTGAGCTGAGTTTCTGTGCTGGATCCACTAATGAACTGCATTTCCCATTGACTAAGCATTTTGTTGGAACTGAATGTACAGAACCACAAACCATAAAGAAAGAGCTCCTGAAGACATTTGCAATGTGAGGGCTGATTAAGTATGAGTGCATTAATACTAATATAAACCTTTTGTCTCGTGTGGCCAGGGTTCATTTCCTCTCCTCCAGCCTAGAGATCAATACGGTTTGCCACAGGGGTCAAGATGATTAGATTTTGGTGCAGCCGATCGGAATTCTTTTATCGGTTTATAATCATTGAGAGTAGTTTCAATTTGTCGAGGAGAGCCGGACTTCCTCTGATCTTAGTGGGAACAGCACAGAAGTGATTCCCCTTGAGCTACAGGGCTGGATTTCTATTCCCGTCCCAGCAATAAAACACAACAGAAGCTGAAGGCAGACTTTTCCCATATGCACTTTCCATCAGTCTGGACTGCAGCATGACGCTTATTGATTTCCCTCCATCCAGGTTTATCTCAAGGTTACGTCTGGATAACTCATGAATAACAGACACAGTCAAATTAAATTGACATGCATTCTTGGAATTAAGCCTCCGCTTTTAACATTTTTAACAGGTTGAGTTGAAAATACATAAGATGAGAACATTTTGAAGCATGTTTGGACTAATTCATAGTTATATGAGCCTGTGCTTGGAACACAAAATAGCATTTATTTCCCATTATGTAATGTATTTTCAAGTTAAACAGATATTCAGTCAGAAATAATTGGATTGTGAAATATTGGATTGGATTGTGAAAAGCAGGCATAGTAGAATGTAACACAATTACATTTTTTATCAGTTTGCGTTTTTATTTATATATTTATGTATTTACTTGTTTACTTACTGGGCTTGTATATTTATATTAGGAATGTGTTTATATTTATTATATTATAGCTTATATTACACTGCTTTTATTTATTTGTTTATTTATTTATTTGAATTATTCTGTGTGTATTTGAGTTTATTTTTATCTTTTATCTGTGAGCAAATCAGTGCATACATTTTATAAGCAGATTAATTTTCCATATTGACAAAATATTAGAAAGCATTTAAGAATAAATTGCATAATAAATACAAATTCATTATAAAATGCTATTTATTATGACATATTATGAAATATCCATTTTGATCCCATGTTCTAAGCATACTTGCATACCAGTATTAGGTAAGTTACTCTAAAAAGTAATTAATTACTAGCTACTAATTAAGTCTTCGTGTAACCCTTTTAACCCTTTCATCCCTTTTAACCCTTTCAAATAAATAAATAATATGCAATTGCATAAATTATTCTTCAACGGACCAAAATATTTAAAGGGAGAAGGTTACATTAAAAACACACATTTTAAAATCAAATGTTACAGTTTGATGTTTAATCCACTTTATCTAGAATTGTTCTAGTCTATACAGTATTTAATGCAATTACATCAGAAGTAACTGTAATTAGATTACAGAAAAAAAATAAAGAGTAATCCCTTACTTTACGTTTTCAAGGGAGAAGTAATTAGATTACTGTTATTAACTACTTGATAATGCACTACACCCAACACTGCTGTACACGTCTTTTCATATGAGGTCATACACTTAGCGCAGACACCACTCTTAAACTGTGTGTGTGTGTGTGCGCGTCTGTGTGTGTGTGTGTGTGTGTGTGTGTGCGTCTGTGTGTGTGTGTGTACACAGCAGCTCGACTGTGTGTGTGTGGGCGTCGCTCCATGGCGATCCCAGACAATAGAATGAACAGTCATCTGACACCTTGTGATGAATGAAGCTCATCCCTACATTCCTCTGATAAATTCCTCCCCTCCACTTCACATCCATTTCCTCATCATATAAAGCACACACTGCATTGCATTAGGTGCCCATTAACATTATGCATTTTGGCAAAGCTGCTAACACTCTCATCAGTCGCACACCAGGCAGCCGACTAACAGGATACTACGGCACTATACGCTCCTTATAGATGCTGCACCTGCTGTAGTGGACTTATTTGAAGCTTTATTTTAAAGGAAACACACTGGGTATGAATATTCATGGTAGTAAATCAGATTGTCCTCTGGAAAACCAACACAAATAGATTGCATTTGGTTGCAGTGCTAAGGCTATGGATTGTATCATATTTTATTTGAAGCTTGATTGCTTCACACTTTTAAATATAAATGCCTTAATTAGATACGTTGGTAATTCATCCTCTATAGCATTCACCCAATGCTGCACATTAAATGATCCATGTCACTTAAAATTCATGCTGTACGTTCGCAAAATAGAGCCACAGTTTTCTGCTTATTTATTCAAAATGATAACTTTTAGCAAACAACAGCGTAGGCTACCCTGCAGCAACTAATTTGCAAACACTTTATGACTCATATTTTATTGACAGGTTAGCTTTTATGACTGATATTATAATTGATTCATTTTAGACTCTGGCTTATTTGTTGAAATTGTTTCTTGCAAAACATAATTAGGAATATTAGGCTTCATTCTCGATGTCTGTTTGTTTAGTAAACTGCATTTTAACAGCTTTCCCCATCTCTTCAAACTCTCTGCACAGCTTCCGCGATGGAGAGAATATGCGCACCTCGCAAAACTTTGTAGACAATCCAGCCGCATGATGCAATTTTCAATTTCCTCCCAATAAGTGAAATAATCACATCCATTTCCTGATATTCTGCGTCATTTATTTTACTCTCACCCTTATTTTCCTCTTCTCCTCCTCTTCACTTGGCCCAGTTTGAGTCGTTGCTTTAGTTGTCATTGTAGAAAAGACTCTGCATGCATTAGAGTGGCAGCCTGAGTTATGAAAATGATCCCAGAACTAATATTTAAACAGTTATGCAACAAAAGAGCTGAAATTCATACAGCCCACTGAGAAGAAACACACACACTCAGATGGAGTATGCATATTGATAACTATTTGTAGGAGATGAATGTGAGGCATAAATTATTCTCTAAACAATTTACTTTGTTTTGTTGAGGAGGCAAAGGAATTTGACTGAGTTGTTTGGGCTTCAGTGTGATCTGTAGTACTGGTCAAATCCAATCATAACAGCTGTTGGAAAAAAATCTAGATTTGCATCTGATAAACAAATATATTTGCCCGAAGGAATGTATATATAATAATAATAATAATAATAATAATAATAATAATAATAATAATGAGGTCTGGGTTAAATTAATTAATTAATTTATCTATTTGGTTTTTTTATTTATTTATTTGTTTATTTATTTATTTAGTTAGTTAGTTATAGTAATATTGTGTGTAAACTTGCTGAGTAAAAGTATTATTTCTTAGGAAAAAAATACTTAACCCAACTTTTTGAACAATAGTGTATCAACAGCACACAGTTTCCAAAAAAAAAAAAACACAGCAGCTCGACTGTTTTCAAAAGTAATCTGTAATCAGAAATGTTTCTTGAGCAGCAAATAAGCACATTAGAATGATTTCTGAAGGATAATGTGACACTGAAGACTGGAGTAATGATGCTGAAAATGCAGCTTTGCATCGCAAGAATAAATTACATCTTAAAATATGCAAAATTAGAAAATGCTTATTATAAATTGTAATAGTATTTCACAATATTACTGTATTTTAATCAAATAAATGCAGCCTTGGCAAGCATAAGGTACTTCTTTTAAAAATAATAAATATTCTTAAAGATTCCATACTTCTGGTTGTCACGCCCCTGGACTCTATCTATGTGTTTTTCCCTCTCCATGTGCTCCATGACCCAGTTTTCCCTCATGTTGATTGTTCATTAGTTCCAGGTGTGTCTCGTCATCCCATCGTCAAGTCATATGTATTTATAGTGAGTCATGTTCTGAGTTTGGTTGTCTGGTATTGAATGTTCGTATTTCCCCGCTACGTGTGTGTTCCTAGTTCCATTGGATGTTTATTAAAGTCTGTTCATTTGAAGATTACTCCATGTCTCCTCGTTCGCCGCTCCGTGCTCCTCACAGTAGCGGTTCGTGACAGAATACCAGACCGCAAACAGTTACCTCAGTGTGTTCCCTCCGTTTTTGTTTCTGTTTTTCCTCAGTGTTTTTTGTTTCCGTTGTATATGGATCCCCTCGCCCACCCTGAATACCTCATCCTCCCATACCTCATAAAAATCGCTCAAGGGCCACACCAGACTGTTCCTGGTCCTCGCCAACCTCTCCAGCTAACCGGATGGCATGCTCTAAGCCTAAGCCCGGCATACAGAGTGCCGTCATCCGAGGAAAGCCCTCAAGCAAGTTTGAGAGTTAAGGTGTGAGAGCCGGCAACAGAGCCCGCCACAAGGAAGAATGCTGCGGACAGAGAGAGAGCGGAGTGTAGCTCCGCCCACTGCACCACAGCTGAGGATAAGCTGATTATACAGCTGGGACTGGTGGACTTTCGAGGGGGACCTTATAGACTGGGAAACAGAGCTGTCCGTCCTCCTCCCGAGCCTCCTCCCAAGTTTCCACCCATGCCCCCCCTCTGTTGTTCTACGGCGCAAGGACGCGCCTTCCGGGAGGGTGGCTATATATGCCACGTTATCTTTGTGTTTTTCCATCTCCACGTGCTCCATGACCCAGATTTCCCTCATGTTGATTGTTCATTAGTTCCAGGTGTGTCTCGTCATCCCATCGTCAAGTCATATGTATTTATAGTGAGTCATGTTCTGAGTTTGGTTGTCTGGTATTGAATGTTCACCTTTCCCCACTCTGTGTGTGTTCCATTGGATGTGTATTAAAGTTTGTAAATTTGAAGTTTACTCCACGTCTCCTCATTCCTCGCTCCGTGCTCCTCACAGTAGCTGTTTGTGACACTAGTATTGATGAATGAATTTAATATGTATTGTTAAGCAGTTGTCTAGATCAGAGCAGTCTAGATAAATTAATCATATTTAATGGCAAGTACATTAAAAACATAATAAATCATTCATTAAATGACAGGAGCAGATCTGACCATAGAACATCTTGGGGTATTTAATCAATGTGTATTAGTCACAAATAATACAGCAAGCAAGTTTGTATTATATCTATGTGATATTTAATATAGTTGCAATTATCCTAGAATTTGAGTCCATGTCTATTGCTCTTTACCTACATGTGATAGCAAACTGAATAGCCGAATGCTTGGTCTTTGATTCATTTGGACAGGAAACTGAATTCTGAAAGCTGCAGCATGTTTTCATAATACAATGAACTGTTTTATATTGAAAGATAACTGGACATTTTATTTCTCACAATATGACCCCTTTAAATCAGTTACAGGATGCATAACACTGCAAGCGTATGCTGAGTCAACCCATGATTCAACCCGCAAGGCAAGGCAAGGCAAGGCAAGTTTATTTGTATAGCACATTTCATACACAAACTAGCAGGTAGTCTATTGCATCGTGAGGCCATTTAACAGTGAGGAATGCAAGAAAGAGAGCTGAAATTTATACAACCCACCGAGAATCACGCACACTCAGATGGTATATGCATATTGATAACTCTTTAAATGGGTAATGTGACGCATAAATTATCCTCTAAACAATTTACTTTGTTTTGTTGAGGAGGCAAAGCAATTTGGCTGAGTTGTTTGGGTTCCAATGTGATTTCCAGTATTTGGTCAGATCCAATCATAGCAGCCGTTGGAACAAATCTACATTAGAGATCGCCTTCGTAATCTGATCCATGCATTTGTCTTAATGGAAACAAGCTCTGGGAACATTTCCAATTCACTTTATCTCATAGTATTTGCCTTAATATATGTTAATAAAAATTTATTATTGCTGTAGTCTAGAATAAACGCATACCTTCAATTGAATTATGAAAGTGACAAAGCAATGAAAGAAACGTTTCAGCCTTCAACATAAATCACAGCGTCAGACTGATGCTCCCCTGACAATCATTTTATCCCACAACTAGGCCAAGTCTGTCCAGAAAAAAAACACTTCACAGTGCATTCAAAGGCTCGAGCCTGCTCTTTACTGTATGAACAAGTATTCCATGAACAATTTATTAACTGCAAGAACTGATGAAAATCTACAATGTTTGTGCCAAAATCTACTGATAATGCACACTAATTTAGTATAACTGTAATTATAAAAATATATGTAATGTATAATAGTTTATAAATGTATGAATGTGTAAATTTCAAAATTACAGATAACATTTTATTTTGAGTCCACATTAGACATTCTACTGTAATTTTGCAAGTCATTTTGCAACTACATGTCAACTAGATGTCATTAATTAAAATATTACTGTCTGCTTAATATCTTCTAACACTTTATTTTGATGGTTTCCAATAATAGACATACTCAATACTGACTTTAAAAGTGCTGTATGTAAGTTTTTGACTCTACTAAAGCATAAAAATACCATAACATGTTTGCAGATATTTAAGAAACATGCTAAGTTAACATACTTGTTTATCTGAAAAACAATGCTACAGTCAGTTATTCTGCTTTGAAGATGTGTGTTCCGGGCCGCAATGTCGGTCTCTGTTTTGGTTTGTGAAACCCGCCCACTGCCAGTTCACCCAATTGTATTTCGGCAGCCCGGGTTGCCAGTTGGCGGAAAACACAGCGTATTTCATTTCATTCATCGTCAAGTGCGCTCGTTCCTGTTGGTGTCGTCAATCTGGTTACCTGCGTGTGCGTCAAGTCTGAGGAGGAGGGGCCGGGTGAAAAAAACCCTCTCCAATATTTTTAATTTGGACTGCAATACCTAGTTCAACCACTCAGTGTCAATCCTACATACAGCACCTTTAAGTATCTTTGCAAATACATGTCAACTTATTCTACTAACCCGAACTGAACCTAACAGTCTACTAATACTCTAATGAGAGTTAGTTAATATGTAGTTGCAAATTAATGAGAGTTGGGTGACATGTAGTTGCAAAATTATAGTTATTCGAATGTCTATCAAATGGACTATCAAAATAAAGTGCAAGCAAATTATTTATTGTAGTGAATGGCCTTGACTAAGGTCAGCTAACAAACAAAACTGCGTGCCGCTTACCTCTCCTCACAGGTCAGCGGTAACCTCAGCGTCCCAGCAGGAGGAAACCTGAGGGTCTCATAATTAGCTTTCGTCCTCATTACCGAAGAGGCCGGTCCCCACTGTGCTCAGATCAATTCAGTCATTTCATCATATCTGTAAGTGACATGGAAGGAATTCTGATGAGAAAGAAGATCACAGTTCAGCGTAATGATGTGTCTGTTCAGATATCTGAAGACATTATCACAGAGTCTCATAGAAGTGCAGATTTTGCACACACATAGACGCACATCCCAGGCTTGTTGGAAATACATGACTCTGCCTACATTTCTGCAAAACCGCAAACAGGTACCTATACATACAATTCACTGCCGTATCCAGCTGAAATGAACACTAATTGCAATAAGAAGAACAAACATTCAAACACAAGAACGTTTGTTCCTTTTCACACAAATTGTGATCACAGAGGCAGATTATCAAGGAATAAAGGCTTATTTTTGCACAGTCCTTGCACAATACTATGTTATAACCTCAAAACACTATTACCATAGTGCATGACTTGTAAACTAATACATTGTGATGTTTGCATTACATAATCAGCTCAATATATATGGCTTTTCTGACATGGTAAACTTGCTCAGTAGCGCACCCTGTACAGCACTGCACTTGCGATGTGGAGCATTCAGATACTACCCCCATGAAACATGAATCACGATAAAAGAGCACGATATTTAGCACCAGACACTGGACATTTTGCTCTTAAGCTGTTGTAAAAAATAAATGTGCTACAAGTAACACAATATCATTTTGCAACCATTCATAATCTTTAAAACCAGTGATAAGCTTTCATTCACTGGGGAATAAATATATAGAGCATAATTTGTAGTAATAATAATATGCAGTTTGGGGTTATATTTGCTTAACTTCACCTAGCGTAAATCTTAATCAGTAGTTGTATCTTGTTTTCCGTAATATCTAGACATCCTTAAACAAATTGGCTACATTTACATTTGTTATTAGAGAGCAAATATACTCAATATTATTTTTTCTTCCCAATTTTAAGTATAATTCTAATTAAATGTAATTAGGTTTATGCTTAGAACTAGAACAGTTTGCCAGTAGGGTAGGACAAATAAACTTAAGTCTTTGTAATCTTGTTTTCCAAGTCAATTTATCCTGTTGGATGTTTGTTTTTTGTTTTTTAGTTTTTTACTAGAAAATAAGACAAACATACTGATTAAGAAAACAATTTTTAAAGAGTATCAACGTGTTTGATAAATCTATTGGATGTGGAAAGAATAAAAACCATCACTTGCATTGAATTACATGGACTAATGCCTAAATAAAAAGTGTCCTGTCAAGCTCAAGCAGCAGTAAGCTGTTGACCCTGAAGACATAAGAATTTAAATTTACAAGCCCAACTAAACAATTTGCATTCAGATACACATCTCTCACTTTTTACACATTATAACCATGGTACTGTGAATCTAAAGACATTTCACTGCTGTGAAGTGTTGAAATGCTCTCTCTCTATGGAAGAATGACCCGATCAGCCTGTGGAGGTGACTTATTGAACACAGCAGGAGCTGCAACTCAATATTAATCCATTCATCTTTACCCGGGCAAACACAGGGGAAAGAAGAAACTTTATTTTTTATTTATTTTTTTTTTTTTTTGTAACCTGCATACTGGTTTCACTTCATGTGATATTCAATAATACTATTAAGAGTATTTTGTTCACTATGCTGAGAACTGAATTATGTATTTGCATGAGAACACTCATGGAAAGGGGAAGCAGGTGAATATAAGGTGACCAGATTCTGAAATGAAAACCGAGGACATTTTTATTTTAGTAGTCAGCCTACTGTATCATTCAGGTTATTGTCTTTGATTATTAATTATAAAAAGGTTGAATTTAGATTTTGTGAAATTCTCTGTCATACTACTTCAGTTACATTTTGTCATCAGCTCAAACGTTTTGGGGTGTTGAGAGTAGTTTGTAGCGGAGTAGATTTACACCCATTTGCATAGTAGCTAACATTCTCAATGAACTTTAGTGAAGTGCAATTTAATGTTTTTAATTGTGTTCCATTCATTGAAACTAAATATAAAGTATGTGATGACATAATGCTTATTGCACAGCCAAGCGCAATATCCAGCACATTAGCTGTTGTTTCACTTTGTGGTTTGTTTTTAACAGCACAAATTGGGGACATTACTGAGGACAGATCCAGCCCACCAAAAATGATGACATCTAGATGCCACCTCAAATGGTAAACCATGTTCTCTTTTTGTTTTTTTTCAGATTTGACTTTAATTTTATTTTCAGATTTACACCATGGGTAACACTTTAGTTTAGAGACCAGTTCTCACTATTAACTAGTTGCTTAACTATTTACTTATTAGCATGCTTATTACTAACATATTGGCTGTTTATTAGTACTTAAAGCACATATCAATGCCTTATTCTGCATGGCCATGTTTTGAATCTCTTAATCCTATCACATACCGAAACTTAACAACTACCTTAATAACTACTGTAG
>NW_015506715.1:0-2748 GCF_001515645.1 Sinocyclocheilus grahami
ACCCGCCCGATACCGATACTTTTATTTTTGGTACTTGCCAATACCCAGTACCGATACCGATATTTTTATTGCATTTGTAAAAAATTTTAATCAATTGCGAAATTGGCGCGTTTCCATTAGGCGAATTCGCAATTTCAATTTGCGCAATTTGAAGGGTAATGGAAACGCGCCTACTGTCACGCCGAGTACATTGTTCAACAACTTCAAGCGAAAAGTTTGTTTTTCTCATTTTCTTTGCCATTTTTCACCTCTAACCATCTTTTACCCGTAAACTCTCTCAAAATGCTCTTTACGCACTGACGCACGAGTCACCGTAATACTTCACACACAGACTTCTGTGCATGACAGGTTAAATCGTCCCGCTGAAGCGGCATATTAATCTTTTCAGAAGTTAATTGGCTATCAGATACGACAGTCATTTGAAAACTCTGATGCAACTGGATTGATCTACTGTCCATCAAAAAGAGAGCGGCACCATCCTTCATCCTGGGCGCCCCTTGGCTATTGCTGCCTGTTGACACCCCTTAGATGCAGCTATTGGTTCAAATGAGGTGTCAATCTAAAGGGCAGAGGTCAGCGGCCATTTTGACATCAATAAATCTGTAATGTTTACATGTGAAAAGACGCTACACTACAGAATGCGTCATAGATTTGATTGCTCTGTCGGCTAATTTGAAATCATACTACTACATTCCATGGATGTTTATTGACATAAATGTGTTATGGACTAAATATTTCACTGAATTGGATAGTCTAGACCCTTTACAGTGTAACTACACAATTTTTGGTGGAATGTTTTGAATCAGTGGACTAACAGGAGGCTTCATATGTGAGTTCTTTCAGATTTGTAATGGTTTATTTGGTTGTTGGCAGTCTAATTGTACCTGCTGTGTTGATTGTATCTTAAAATGGTCACGAATATATGTCACGAAGTTAACCCTCAAAGCACGCAATGTACCGCGGGCGGTACACTGGAAGGTTAAGAGGTTTAATATAGATGCGTGCGCTTTATTTGACTACTTTTGGACTGTAGAAACAAAAACTGTTGAATGCATTTAACCTGCAGTTACAAATGCATAAATAATGTTTTGATATATTAAACATAAAACGTTGAATGCTGATATTTGAAATGATTTAAAACATGGAAAAAAAATTAAAACCGCCAATAGGTGGCAGCAAAGCACTGTTAATAAGCAAGTCTTTGCGATTGAACCGAATCATTTAAACAGTTGATTCATTGGATGTTGTTCTTCAAATGAGTGAAGGGCTGCAAAGTCACTGACTGCATAACATGTGGCAACTTCTTTACATCCTACAAACCTGGTGAAGAGCTACTCAAGTGAAAGCTGACCATGATTAGAACAAATAAAAAAAAAAATGTAAAAACAAGCCTGCGCTTTCCAGAGAGATTCTGGATATGAAGGACAGACGTTTGATTTCTCTGAAACGGCAACAATTGCTTCCTACGGTCCAAAATAAAAGGAGCATCAAGGAGCGCAAGAATGGACCTGGAGCCAGAACTGGTACTGGACTATAATTTCACGAAAGGAGGAGTTGACAGTTTGGACAAACTCACATCAGCGAACATCTGCCAGTGCAAGACTTGCCCGGTGGTCTTTGGTGGTCTTCTATAACATCTTGGATGTGTCAGCATATAATGCCTTCGTCCTGTGGCGTGAGTTCAACCCAAACTGGAATGAGGGCAAACTGTGCAAACGTCGGCTTTTCTTGGCGGAGCTTGGAAAAGCACTCATCGCACCTAAAATCCAGCGACACTCCTGCCCACCTCGAGCAGCAGCGGCTGTAGCTTTGGTAGAATCAGTTAAAGCAGATGAATCCAGATCCACAGAGGTGAATACAGGTGATGGGGAAAAGCGGAAAAGTTTTGAGATGATGTGTGTAAAATGCAAGAAGTTCATCTGCAGAAAGCACATGCTTGCTGTGTGCAAATCATCATTGCAGTGGTTTCTTTCATTTGTTCAGTCGGTGAGACTAAAGAAAAAAGATGAGCCTGTTTAGTTACAGACTAATTTAATTTCACAGCAGTATCAACTTTTTTATTTGGCATGCTTTGAACATAAATGTAAAAAACGAAAGAAAAGCTGTTGAATAAAAATTTTAAATGTTAAAAGTTACAACAGTTTATTTTCAACATTTGTTAAAACAAAAATTTTTAAATATCATGCGTTTTGATATTAATTGTTTGTAATGTGAGATAAATACTGATATAAAAATTGTCCTGTTCATATGGAGGAATTCGAGGCTGCCAACTGGAGTTTTTGAAAATCTTCACCCTGGCAGGAGGTTTGACCTGGGGCCTCATGTATAAACGTTGCGTATGCACAAAAAAGGCATTAATATGTGCGTACGCTGTTTTCCACGCAACTATCTGGATTTATTTTAAAATCTTGCTGTAAATATGTGCACACCGTTCGGAAACTCTTGACTGTGCGCATGCACTCTTTTAGTGGTATTTGTGATTTAGTGACACCAAATGGCCAAGCAATAAAATGAACATCTTTTCATTTAGGCTGTTAAACCACAAAATGCATCAATTAGACGACAAGTAGTTAATCAATCAATATATATTTAACATTCATCCAGGTGCAAATACTTTGTGTTAATTTATTTACTAAAATGAACGGCCTATAAAATGGCTAGGTCGGAACAAGACTAGCGCTGCGTCCGAAATCGCATACTTCCATACTATATAGCAGGCGAAAAACAGTATGCGAGGCGAGTAGTATG
>NW_015506715.1:6023-57557 GCF_001515645.1 Sinocyclocheilus grahami
TGTGTGTATATATATATATATTTTAGAATATGTATATTTATTTATGTTTATATTATTAATGTATATATTGTATCCATCTATAATATTTATTTAGGCTATGTATATATATTGTATGTATTCATTCTCTCCCTCTCTCTCTCTCTCTCTATTTATCTAATTGTGTATTATGTATTCATTCAAGTTTATTCATTAATTCATGTCTTTTGTTTGTCCTGTGTATTTTTATGCATTTATTTATAACAATAAATTACTTTATTTCGTTGGTCCAAATGAGCCTCTGGCATGGTGTTCACAGACATGACTTTTTATTCTGAGGTAAAATTTAGTAGCTAAATAGGTGATTGTACTTACCTTATTTGATCAATAATTTACAAGCTGTCGATGAAGGCGTGATCTGCGAGCAGCTGACCGACGCCTCCTCTGAGCTGTTGATTCAATCAACGTTAAAACGCTGATGAAAACGGTAAGAATTGCGTAAAACATTGCTGATGTTCGCGCAGTAGTGAGGGCTCTTTAAATTTTGGCGCTGTTGTGAAGACGCATGTCACGTGACAACATCAACATGGCGGATGTAGTATGTCCGAATTCCATTCATACTACTCGCATTCATACTATATAGAACGTACTGTTTTAACGGTCGAGTAGTACGTTCAAATTTAAATGTAGTACCTACTAAGCAGTATGCGATTTTGGACGCAGCCTAGGAAACAGGATACTAGGAAGCGCTTGGTATGGCAGCTAGGCTAATCAATACTGAGCACCTGTATGTGAGTGAGTGCAACCTTTATAGTGTCCGGGTTATTGGAAACAGGTGAGGGTGTAATCATAGGGGATCTTGGGAAATGGAGTCCAGGGTGAAAGTCTGAGTGGCGTGTGTGGCAACCTCTGGTGGTGAGCAGGGAACGGATCGTGACAGTTGCGAGATGCCCTGGGTCAACTCATGATTCCTACATTTTATCCAATAGTAGTATAGACTACAAACAGTATGTGGTCAGGATGGATGGTTACTTGGTAAAACAGTAGTGTGCATGACATTGTGTGTAATCACGTAATGTTTTAATATACTTTTAAGTGTTGTACCTCTCAGGAGACAGTGGTTACCCCCTCAGAACCTGGCTGCTCATTCCACTAAACGAACCCCAGACTGCGCAGGAACGGCGCTACAACGACAAACATTGTCGGACACAGTCAGTGGTCGAACATGCTATTGCTCTGTTGAAAGGATGGTGGAGCTGCTTGGATGGGACAATTCAAAAGACAAACGGGATGTCCTCCGCAAGATTGGTCTCGTGGCCCAACTTGCTGGTAAAGTGAATAGCCAGGTTGTGGAGCAATTCTTTAGCAAATTAAATAAAAATAACTACCTTATAAATGACCCTTCCATCAACCCATGTCTTCCTCATGAGAAGTATCATACACCACCACAACAGTCAGAAGAATTTGAGAAGGCTAGAGGCCTTCAGAAGAGTCTTTGGGACAGAAGTTGTGCTGAACATCAACCGCAAGGCTGTTCTTGGTAATGTTTGGATTACAGTCATACTACTTTAGAATTGGCTCAAAATATTACGTGTACAGATGTCGCCATGTACCAATACTTTGTGTTCAATTCCATTTAAGCTACTTCAGAGATTTCAGAAACCTCCACTAAATCTGGTGCCACAGATGATCACCAAGTGACCAGTAAGTAACGCAGATGATCAAGCACTTGTTTAGTCTTTTATTGCTAAGGATTCTGAGGTACAATGTAATGTTTCCTTATTTGCTTGTGGCCCATTATTATATAATCATTATATTATATATCAACCTCATTCATTGACCTTAGCTCTATTATTTCTTATCAAACTCTGATACACACTGTACTTGATTTTATTGACATCTATATATGTTATTTTGTTATATATTGGATTTTTATTATGTGTCATTAACTAATAATCAAATTTTGCATGATTTACAGACCTTGGTGGTTCAGAGGCAACAGTGGATGTGCTACCATTGCCAGACTCTGTTGCCCCTGTAACAGTGCAATTGCTTTATCCATACCCATGCATAAGTAACAATACATTTTCCATTGCAGTTCATTGTGTGACATATTGATAGTAACACAGTAACCTCTGCAGATGTGACCAAGTGTTCTGTCAAGACAGTGCCTGTGCCAGTGTACATCGACGATCAAGAGCAAACTGATGCAATTTACTCTCACCTGTCTTCAGCGTTCGCCACTAATCGCGCAAACGCCGGCGTCTTGCGTCATCCACCTGAACGTCTTCTGCATACCACAGTCAGCGGAAGTGAGAAAAAATGGTTTATTATGTTTGAAATATGGATATTTATCTTACAAAAATGCATGGATTCGCTACAGGAGGCCTTTATTCACCCCCGGAGCCGTGTGAGGGACGTTTTATTACGGATGCACGCACTTTATTTCACGTCTTCTGAACTGTTGACAACCAACACCTGCTTACCCCCACTGAAAGGCTTGGAGGGGCCAAGACAATTTTTAATATAATTCCAAAGTCACATACACCTAGGATGCTTTGAGGGTGAGTTAAACACAGGCTAATTTTCATTTTTTGGTGAACTAACCCTTTAAAGAAGATAGGGTCATCAATGGGTGTCATTAATAAATGGTGTTAATAAAAAAGTGTTGTTCACAAAAGTCGTCTCTTTCTTGTCAGATGGCTAAATGGCCTTGTAATTTTAGAAAGGGGTGAATTGTTTGTCTTCATAAAGTTCTGTAGCTGTATGACAACCAGTAGTGATTACAACAGATGTCTCATCATTGGTCCATATCATTACACTGTATGTCTGATGGGATCAATTTGGTTATTATCTGAATGTAACTTTAAAATAAATTCCCAACAACATGTATATCACACAAGCTCTCTATATGAAAACCTACGGTAACTAGGCTACAGTTAATCATATCATTACATTGTCCATCTGATCCAACTATGTGTATTATTAATTTTTCAATTCAGTTGTCCTTTGTAGGCTATGTATGAATACCAACAGTGAATATCATATATCTATAACTAACTAATATCTATCATATCTAACTTAATATAATTAGTGCATCATTACACTGTCTATCTGTTATGTTGATGTAGCGTTTATATTTAAATTCACCAAAACAAGGTGGAAAAAATTAGTCAACATTTATTAATGTGTAAGTTTCGTGCGTTGATTTGAGTGGTTACTTCGCCGTATATCTTCCTCCCCCTACTGGATGCATCAGAAACAACAGGGGAGTAAAACGGCTGCAGCGCCGATCAAAGTCGGACAAATGTTCTAACCAGAATGCGTTGCTTTAGTAAGGCGGCAGCCGATCTTTGTGGTGCCGCATGAAGTCGAACAAGCCTAATTGCTTCACTTACCGGATATAGGAAGTGTGATAAAGGTCTATTGAAAGCACTTACAGTTGTTTACATTTAGATATAAAGTAGTGCTGTCAAACGATTAATCGCGATTATTCGCATCCCAAATTAAAGTATTTGTTTACATAATAAATAAACACAGTACACACACACACACATATATTATGTATATATAAAAACACACATACAGCATATATTTTGAAAATATTTACACGTGTATATATTTACATTCATATAAATTATATCATGTATATATTTAAAATTGATATATTAAATATATTTATATGCATGTGTGTGTATTTATATATACATAATAAATATACACAGTACACACACACATTATGTAAACAAAAACTTTATTTTAGATGCGATTAATCGCGATTAATTAGTTCGACAGCCCTAATATAAACGTCGATATAAAGCTCAACGGTACTGATAGATTTGGCTTCATCTCTTCAATTCATCCTATACCTTATTATCATATTTGTTTTGAAATGAAAAATGTATATTATTTTGGAGTGTAGACAAGACTTTTATTTTGGTGTGGCGTTATGACGTCATAAGGCTGCGTCTGTGGTTCTGCTGTGTGCTTTTAATCTTTAAGTGTTTAAATCAATACAACTTATTTGGAGAATTGCATGTAAAACTGTGCTTATCCTTACCTAGTGACATTACTGAAGGTGATTTAGTGAGAGTAAAGCGCATGAGCAACTAAGGAGCTGATTGAGAATCACCCAGAGATGAAGCTTGCATTTATTCTGTTAATTATTCTCTTCTTAAACAGGACAAAGTATCCAAACTCTTGGATTCACTGAGATCCACGTGACACACTGTAATAAAGATGGAGGTTATTAAAGAGGAGAGTGAAGACGTGAAGATTGAAGACACAATCAAACATGAAGATGCTGAGGAACAAACAGGTTGGTTTATTAAAATGTCCAGATCTACAGAAATGAATGATATTTTTTAAGAATATCTTGCGAGTGTAGTAATTAAACATTTTATTTGTATGATATTAAATCCAAAGATGTTATTTCTATCACTTATGCAACAGTATTAAAACATTTTATATAAAGTGACAATTTTATATAAAGTAATATGAAACATTTCTCCAGCTGAGACAGCTTGCTATAGTTACTGCATGCTGCTTAGATTTGTTCCTCATTTAAAGGGCTTTAGAGGACGGATAACATGGCCATTAAGTTTATAACAATACAGTGGGGCTCTAATTCGCCGCGGGGTCCTTCGAGACTTTCCTGTGGGGTTTTATTATGAGGGTTTTCAATTTATGAAAAAAAAAAACAATAATAATACCGTATTGGCCCGAATATAAGATGACCCTGATTATAAGACGACCCCCCTTTTTTCAGATGCACCTTTTGGAAAAAGGCTTTTTAAAAACAAAATCTTGTTTTTTCTCAGTAAAACACATTTCAAGACATCGTCTTCAATTATTCTCATATTGCATATTTTTCCTATTTTCATTTTTGTTTTGAAAGTATGGTAAAAACTGGTCAAATGTACCAACATTCACATTTAAAAAATATACACTTTTTGAAATACCATTAAAATAAAAAACAGGTAGCCCATCTAAATTATCCATCTAATAGTAGCCTACCAAAATCTTATTAACAGTAGAAGTTAAATCTTACTGTAGTCTTCAAATCTGGGTACTGTCTTGCGTTTTAAAATCACAAAGAGAGTTTAGTGACAGTCACGACTCATGCAGCTGTAAGCTTTTCTGCTTCTTTAGTTTTTACTCGTGATCTTTACAACACGCATTACATTACGTATTTCATGGCACACTGGTTTTATGCGTATTTGGCACCACCTATAGCTGTGGGTGTATTATTGACATGTAAAAGTCTAGACCCTGAATATAAGACGACCGTGTTTTTGCAGATGTATTTCCAAGAAAAAAACATCGTCTTATATTCGGGGTAATACTTAAAAATAATACTTTTACGTTTTGTTGTACAATGTAAACGGCACACACTCACAGCCCAAACGTTCCTATCTAGCTACTTATTAAAAACATATGTTTTAAAAAATGAACATAACTGCTTCAGAATTCGTATTTTGGGTATGGATGTGTAATTTACGTAGTACAACAAAACGTAAAAGTATTGTCAAGTTATGTTTACCACAGGCTTTATTTTACTCATAAATTGAAAAACCCATTATAAAACCTCTTAGGAAAATCTTGAAGGAACCCGCGGCGAATTACTCTTCCAGGTCGAGGTCGACCGATTAATCGGGCCGATTTTTGGCATTTTTTAATTAATCTGCATCAGCCGATTGTTCTGCAAATTACCCTCCGCGATCACTTGGCCATTTGGCTTATAGCAGTGTCCAGTGTTTCCAATACATTGAGTTATTTGCGGCGGCTCGACACAATATCAAAACCGACCGCCACAAATAGATTTTCCAAAAGGCTTATACTTTGTTGAATAAAGCCCAGCTAACAATAATACGTAACTGCAACGTAATCTGGTGACCAAAGTTACATAGTGGCAACTGGAAAAGTGAACGTAACTTCGCAGGTAGTAACTGCGATGTCGTGGCAACGGCTTGGATCAATAGTTGTGTGCTGGTAATCAGTTGGTAATTTTTATAATTATTTAATTTCTATGGGCGGACATGCAGTAGTTTAAAGGGATAGTTTACCCAAGAATGAAAATGTGATGTTTATCTGCTTACCCGCAGGGCATCCAATATATAGGTAACTTTGTTTCTTCAGTAGAACACATTTGATGATTTTTAACTTTAACCGTTGCAGTCTGTCAGTCGTATAATGCATGGCAATGGTAACACAATCTATGAGAGTAAAAAAAACATGCACAGACAAATCCAAATTAAACCCTGCGGCTCGTGACGACACATTGATGTCCTAAGACACGAAACGATCGGTTTGTGCCAGAAACCAGACAGTTTTTATATCATATTTTACCTCTAATACACCACTATGTGCAACTGTCTTTGAGCGTGCGCACGGCTTCCGGTGCGTGAGGTGTGTACGCGCTCTGGCGTAGTTTACGAGTTTACGCAAGCGCCGGAAGTGATCTCTCGCGCGTATACGTCACTCATTGTTTACACAGTGCAGTCATTGTAGGTACGACGGCTAATCAAAATGGTACTTACTTAATCTTATCCGGATTGTTCAAACCGACTTAAAACTAAAAGATTACGTTCTCTCGCGTGAGCTCATCCGGGAGTGGTGACTTTCCACGTATTCCCAGCTTCTGAGCCTGCTCGGCTGAAGTTATGCTTGATTGCTCTTCGGCTGAATATCAACACAGCCATTAACATAAACTACGCCAGAGCGCGTACACTCCTCACGCACCGGATGCCGTGCGTGCGCTCAAAGACAGTTGGACATAGTGGTGTATTAGAGGTAAAATATGATATAAATACTGTTCGGTTTCTGGCACAAACCGATCGTTTCGTGTGTTAGGACATCAATGTGTCGTCACGAGCCGCAGGGTTTAATTTGGATTTGTCTGTGCTATCCCTTTAACCTAAATTATGTCCTCATTGCCCAAACTAATCTAAAGGCTGTTTCGACAGCTGTGAATGATGAATACAGACACAAAATGAATTCAGGTCATTTATTTCTAAAAATGCACAAATATTAACAATATGAATAAAACCATAGGAAATACAGCGAAATATGAATGAAAGCATTCAGGACGTTCCGCGCGCTCAGCATCATAATAAACCGATATGCTTTGCTAGCGTAACATTTGCTAGCAGACATTTCAGATAATTAAGGAAAGATACCATAAACAGAGAGTTATAAATATTAACAAAAAGTACTTAAAGTAGACTGTGGGTAATGATACTTAACCAATCTGATGCAGTTGTTGAACTTTTTTGATATACGAGAAACGGAGAGAAAAATGTCAGGGGCCATCCTCTCCAGCAGCTTATGTTCCCGGTTCCCATGGTAACTCTCAACGGCCACCAGTACTATACATAACAATAAAAAGGGGGGTTTTAGCGTCTTTCCGGAGTTCAAGTACTTTATTTTATACATTTTTATGAACCTATATATTTGTTATAATTTGTAAGACTCGCCTCAGAAAAATTAATTCTTCTGTCAGACACCGTTGAAGTAAAAAAGTGCCTCGGGCAAACGTGCTGTCGAGATGGGATGGTGTAGCCGGGTCTGTGTTATTATTTCAACGTTATCTTCATAACTCGTTACGAAATAAAAAGTTTCACGACTCGGACTCTAATTTTCATTTCCTGTTAACATTATACTTGTCTCGTCACTATTAAAAGCACTCGTCCATGTTCTGACTTGATGAAAATAAACACATTAAAATTTAAATCTTACATCTAATTACATATTTCAAATAGCAATTTTTTGGTAATAAGAGCATATAAATAACTTTTAAATTATGCTAATGAAATTACGTCCATGTTACGTTGCCAGTAAGTCATGAAATTACCAATATATTACATATCTGGAGCATTCTTGGTAATCTTACAACGTTAAGAGGACGTACTGACAACGTTGTGAGTTGGTAATGAAATTACGGACATGCCACATCGTAGTTACGTTGTCAATTGGTAAGTCATGAAATTACCAAAAAGTACCAATACATTATGTAACTGTTACGCCGTGTGTTAGCAGGGTGACCCCTGCACGTTTCAAAATTAAAATGCAGCGCGGGTTTTTTTTTTTAAATGAATGTATCTTTGAAAAGAACCGACTGTCTTCAGAAAAGCTTCGATGTCATTTCCATTTAGTCTTTCCTGTAATTCCTGAAAAAAGTAGCGTTTGTGAGCGCAGCACTTATTAGATTACAGCCGTTACCGGGGAAACCGCTATATCTCCCGCTCCAACAGCGCCTCCTGCTGGCAGAGAATGAACTTGCATTTGCAAGTCTGTGAGAAACACTGGTGTCTGTCAGCAAACATAAACAAAAAGCATACTTCAGAACTGTTTTGAGAAGGTGCTTAAGTTTTGAGCCATGTATTATTACTATGAATTAGGCTACTACTACTATTACTATATTATACCTGCAATAAATATTTACTCAAACTCTATTTTATGAGATGAAGGGGGAAAAAAAGAAAGAAAATCAGCTTAACATATCAGCCAAAAAATCGACATCATATATCAGGTGCACATAATGACAAATACATTTTATTTAGAATAATGCAAATGACACCACACACAATTGTATTATAGAGGAGTTATTTTAAAAAGTAACTGTAGTACTTTAGCTACCCTAAAGCCTGATTCAGATGGCAATTTATTTCTCATGTGGACGTCTGTGAAAATAATGGCGCTTTTCCACTGCATGGTACGGCTCGGTACGGTTCACTTTTGGGGGGTTTTCCACTGGGTACAGTACCTGGTACTTTTTTTAGTACCACCTCGGTTGAGGTTCCAAGTGAACCGTACCGTTACCAAAACGTGACGTGTAAACTCTGCTGATCACGGATTGGCCGGAGAGAATCGTCACTACCAGCATCACTGAACTTGCGACACAAACACAACAGAACCGCTAGATTTAAATCAGCACAGCCAGCGAAGGACCGAACGCAACTGTTTTGAACGAGCGCACCTTTTTGTTTCGTTGTCTGTTGAGGAAGTACAGACGTTCCTCTCGTTGATAGCAGAGGAGCGGATCCAGCGAGAGCTTGATGGGGCGACGCGGAATAAAAACGTTTTTCAGGAGTCGCGCCAGTAGAGGCGGCGCAACTATAACAACATATCTATAATCCCGCCCACCCTAAAGCGGTACTGAACTGCAGTGGAAACACAAACCGAGCCGAGTCGTACCACTCAGTGGAAAAGTGCCATAAATTTACATGGCACCTCATGTTTAAAAATAGGAAAATAGATGCGCTATAGTTGCAGGGCTCGACATTAAGCCTAGACATGTGCTTGTTCTTCGGACAAGTAAACCAGTCATTCACTTGGCCAAGTAAAAAAGTTACTTGTCCGGGGCAAAAAAAGCTTTGCATGAGCCTCAACTGACGCAACCTTGATACTGTCATTACATTATCCATTATCAGTCACCGTTTACACTGGTGAGAATGATTCTGATTTTATTACTTTCAAAGTTTCGGTGCTGCCCTAGTTATTGTTTGTTATTGATGTTTTAATCCGGTTACTTGTTTGGTTGGGCAAGTAAAATTCTCTTTCACTTGCCCCTTCACAAAATCCACTTGTCCCGGACAAGCGTTAATGTAGAGCCCTGAGTTGTATATAATTATATGCGATATAGTTATGTATATAACAGTTCTTTCTGGTCCTCGAATCTGATTGGCTGATGAGTGTTGATATTGGAGTCCAACAGAACTCCAACAGCCGTTTCACCGTTCACAGCGAGTGTCATGGCGGAAGCCCAAATCCACTATAACAGGGATTGGGAACCTTTTTTGACCAAAGAGCCAATTTTTTATTTTTGGTTAATGCATTATTTTATTTACTTTGTTTTTTCCAGTAACGTTTTAGTAACTTTATTAGGACCATGGAAACTAAAATATGCAACAAACCATCAAAAATTGTGCAGGGCTTTTACTGTGAGGATGATTTACAACCTGAGGAGGATGAATTCTCTTCAGAGTTCTCTCGCTCTCTCTCTCTCTCACTCTCTGTGTGTGTGTGTGTAAGAGACTGAGTGAGTGAAAAATAATGCACGGTGCTTATGGCAGTATTTATGTGAATATTCACCAGTGCAGACATTTTGACACTCTGTGTGTTTTGACCATTTTAGGCGCACCACCGAAGACAAAGTCTACTATGCTTGTCTGCGTTCCACTCATAGACTGTAAAAAAAACATGGACGTAGTGTCCGTGACGTCACCCGTAGGTTTCTAAAGAGCCTTTTTAAAGCCTAAAGTGGGAGGAGCTGGCCGTCGCCATCTTGGTAGCGCGTCACTCTCGGATAATCAGAAATGGGCAAAGAGGCGGTATGTGGGTGGAGCTAGTTGCTGAAACCACGCCCACCTAGCTCGACGGTGGTGACAGCAGCGGCAATCCACCTGTCACTCAAGTGGCCACGCCCTTAATTATGCAGAACTTTAAGGCTTAATATAATTGAAATGGATGTTATAAAAAAAATTCACCCCCCTCACAGTTGTCATGAAGGGCAAAATTAGCTATACAGACCAAAACCACTTTTTGTATCAGGCTGTAAACATTTTTTTCTGCTGTAAAGTTGGTCATTTTAACATGGTGAGTCTATGGGACTGAATCCCTTGTAGAGCCTCTAGCGGCCAGTCGATGAATTGCAGTTTAAGTCACTTCCGTGTTGGTTTCAAGAGAGAGACCGTAAGGTTTCTGCTTGGTTCCACTCGGACCTCGCGGCAAGAAAACATCCAGTCAGAAGCGGATTGAGTTGTTTCGCGGCTTTGAGTTTTTAATACTGTTTAAATCTTTTTAATATCAAGAATGTCCCTGTCTTTACTGTCTCATTTATTCACGTTCCTTTATTAATAACGCTAACAGTCCCACCCGCTGAAAGCTGCGTGGAAAAAGCGAAAGTAACCGGAGAAATGTATCAAAAGTATAAAATAAATAAAACAAAGTATACGGTTCAGTCCTGTCACTTTTTTTTTTTTACATACTTTTACACTTTTCTGCTGTTCAAAAAATCTTTCTTTTCACTATTACCACAAACAAGCTACGAATCTGAGTTTATTAGCTCTACGTTACAATAGAAACGTCAGTGATTTGTTGTTGTGACTCTCGCGAACATCACTGAACGCGCACTTACACAAATCTTTTTAAATTATTTTAAGTCTTTTATCAGCTTACGTAGGCTCTACAACAAAGGAATTGCTGATCTCTAGTGATGTCTATTTTTTGTAATAGATCATTTGTTGAGAGAGAGGTGAGAAATCTGGCGAGCCATAGGTTCCCGACCGCTGCACTATAATTTAAAAAATAATACTGTTTTGTCACGAAATGTAGTTCTGAGAGCTTCTTAGGCGAGAATGTACTTATTTGGACTTCAAATATGCGGTTTGTTTGGAAAGATAACGTCTGTTTGAAAATTTGCTTCGACGTTTTCGGAGTTGTGAGCTCCAGGACGTCAGCGGTCGTTCAGCGCTCATGAACCCGCCAGAGCAGCCTCACCTCGGCCAGATCTTCTGGAATTTACCGCTGGCTCTGATGTAGTGGTTAAACATGATGTATTTCATTTTGGGTAAATCTAACAGGCATTCTTCGCTCTCATTAATCTATTTGTTCCAGAGCAAAAGTTTTGGCAAAATCTCTTCATGTTTATTTAACTTCAGTGCTGTATATCAGACGCTCCCTTTGTATTTTTGACTGAATTGCCTAGCAACTTTTATGATGACTGTTGTTGTTTATTAAATATTGTTATTCAATAAATAATTTATGTAAAAGTAGAATTTAGTATTATGAAAGTGTGTGTGTGTGTGTGTGGTGATGGTGATTTTAGTTATATTGTTTCACCATTAGATGGCGACAGTCAGCAGTAAAGACTTTTAAATTGAAAAATACTGAAGTGCCGTTTTGAACAAGGAAGTTACTTTTTCTTTCAAAACCAGCTTGTACGCAGCCAACAAATGCTTTGTTTTTGATAAATGTTTAAATGTTAAATGATTATAAATGAATGAAGAATTCATTAATTAATATAAAACCAAGAAAGTAAAACACAACGTAAATATATGGTTGCTCTCTTGAAGCAAAACACAGTTTGCATTTGAGGATCCTCAGATCCTTCAGCGCATAACACAAACTTGTAAGGACAAAATGTAAATAGTAATTCTGCTCAATAACAGATTCCAAGTGATATAAGGCTTGTTTCATTCAAAGCCATTGCATGGGTTCAAGCAGTAATGGGTTCTTGTGCAGCACAAGTAATGACATAGATCTGAGTCCACAAGATCTTCAGAGATTTTTATTGTTGATTACAATTAACCCAAAAAATGGTATTGCACACTAACTAGTTGTGCAGTGTTTTCAGTTTGAGAGGAAATATAAAACTAAGTATTATCAGCATAACAGTGAAAATGAATGAAAATCTCCCTTAAGGAGAAAAGCGGATGACCTAATACAGAGCCCATTTGGCACTCCATACTTTGTATAGAAATGAAGAGACAAGTGGTAGTGGTCAGATAGATAGGACCTAAACTTGCATTTGTGCACAAGCATTAGAACAATGTAATCTTCAGGCTTCAATGTTATGAAGCTACGAGAATAATTCTCGTGCACACAGAAAACAAAGATAATGAATTTATTCAACAGTTCTTCTGCCCAGAGTTACTGTCTTCTGCCATTATTGAGAGCACCACGATGAATGCGTGTTCTACGTCAGCAAATGTCTGAATGTTGTGATGTATGTTGCTTTATGTTGGTTAACATGTATTTGTCTTTTCACCTTAGACATGGTGTCAGTGAAAGAGGAGAGTCGAGATCTGAATGAAATGGAAGAGAAAGATATGAAACATCATGATTTCATAACTGGAGAAACATCTTTTAGTTGTTCACAGACTGAAAAGACTTCTCAAAAAATAGCTCAGAAGACTGGAACTAGAAGACATTTCATCTGCCAACAGTGTGGAAAGAGTTTTAGTAAAAATGGAAACCTTAAGGTCCACATGAGAATACACACTGGAGAGAAGCCTTTCACCTGCCAACAGTGTGGAAAGAGCTTCCCACGAACTGATAGTCTTAGGATTCACATGAGAATTCACACCGGAGAGAAGCCATTTGTATGTGGTCAGTGTGGAAAGAGTTTCCCACATAAAGCAACCTTTTATAATCATATGAGAATTCACACTGGAGAGAAGCCTTACGCCTGCAAACTGTGTGGAAAAACTGTGACTCACAAAGGAAAACTCAAGGCTCACATGAGGGTTCACACTGGAGAGAAGCCTTACGCATGTGATCAGTGTGGAAAATGTTTCTCGCATAAAGAAACCCTTAATAAGCACATGAAGATCCATTTAAGAGAGAGCTGTTTTATATGCCATCAGTGTGGAACAAGATTCACAGACAGGAATCATCTTAAGAGGCACATAATGACTCACATTGGACAGAAGCCTTTTATGTGTTATGACTGTGGAAGGACTTTTATAAAAAAAGTAAACCTCAAGGCTCACATGAGAGCTCACACTTGAGAGGAGCTTTTCACCTGCCAACAGTGTCGAAAAGAGTTTCGGACATTAAAAAAAAACTTAATACCCTTTATGACCGTTCACACTAGAGAGAGGTCTTTTCATGCATTTTCAGTGCGAGTTTTATATATCTGAAGAGTTATTTGTAAACTCATCCTGGCAAGACATTTTGAGGGTGGTAATGGCAAAATTAATTTGTGCACTCATTCTGGAGAAAGTTTGGACCCCTGGGTCCATGAAAAGTCATTCATTTTCAACAACTTTAAAGGGGTCATATGATGCTATTTTAAAGATCATTATTTGGTGTAACAATGTTGACATGCTTTAATGTTCAAAAAACACATAATTTTTCAAATACTGTACATTATTGTAGGTCCTCTATGCCCCGCCTCTCTCAAACGCTTCGTTTTCTACAAAGCCCCTCCTTCCGACAAGCGCAGTCTGCTCTGATTGGCCAGCTGACCCAGTGCATTGTGATTGGCCGAACACCGCAAGCACTCGTCGGAAATGTAGCGCCCCTTACCATAATCGCGAGTGTCGGCTTTCAAAGTAAATATCAAGACCGTTAATAATGTCATTAGTTTTACCATCAGTTCACAGTGATGATGCAGTACACAAGCCGCGGTAAACACAGCTGACGTGCTATGATTTCTGACAGACCGTTCACTCTCCTGTGAGCATTTGAACAGTCAATAGCAAATACTTAAACTAATAACAAAACATACTTACAGTCGCTGATTCAGAAGCACCAGATTGTCATAGCAAAGTCGGAATTGACCCTTTTTTTAATTTTTATTTTTAGATATAGCCTTTGTGCACAGCCAGCCTTGTACTCTTCTAGGTTCACAAAACTGTCGTCCATAAAATGCGTTGCACAAATTCGAACATCTGGGTTGTGCTGTTCTGTTGTAAATAAATCTTAACCAATGATTCCTAATTGCATCTACTTCCGGAAGGCCAAATAAAGCGCTTTTGCTTTCGCCTAGAAACACACAGCGTCTCCCTGACATGCTGCTTCAACACTAACTGTTGTTACTGAAACCACGCCTTCTTTCTTTGCGTGCACATTTGGGCGCATTATGCTAATATTTCCACACAGTGACATAGACATGTGGGGGCGTGTTAGAACGAGCCGTTTTAGGTGGACGTGGTTAACTCTTAACTTTTATAAAGAATATCTCTTTGGATTTGAGACTTTAGTCTTTGCAACTTTACAGATCTTCTTTATGCACCAAGAGCTTGTAACACTCCAAAGAGAAAGGAAAACTTGAAATCGCATCATATGCCCCCTATAAGACCATAAAACAGTCTTTAATATTATAAATGGTGGGGAAAAGCCTAAAAAACCTTTTGCAGGTTTTTACATTTTTGAAGCAGAAACATAGGAGATGCTTAAAAAGGAAAACCTGTTTTTGATTGGCTGGAGGTTGTCATGGAAACTGAGTCGCTAGAGATATAGAGATTGCATTTAGGTGGACAAGAAGTAATCTTAACAGGAAATGGTCTGAAAATATTAAATTCTTGGATTTGTTAACACCAGTAGCAGAACATTTTCAAAAAAGATTTGAAAGTGTGCTATACCGTTCCATAAGAAGGCTGTGAAACCGAACATGCAAGGAGAAAAGCACAAGCAATATGTGCGATCTCGAAGTGTGATGAATCATCACTCATACACTTCTAATAACAGAAATGACTCGGCTTTTAAAGCAGTTTCACACAGAGAAGCAAATGGAGCGGCATAGCACAGAGTGAGGAAACGTTTTTTTCTCACACCAGTATAGCATGAAATTAAACTATTGCTCGTGGCTTTGAAGATACATTTTAAAGGGGTCATCGGATGCCCATTTTCCACAAGTTGATACGATTCTTTAGGGTCTTAATGAAAAGTCTATAACATACTTAGGGTAAAAATGGTGTTTTACAGTACCATTGAGAAATTTTAACCAGTCAAAAACAGCTCTGTTCACAGCGACCCGTTTCGTTGCATGTCACTTTAAATGATAATAAGCTCTGCTCACCCCGCCCCTCTCTTCCGTGGAGTGACAAGCCGTTCTCATGAGAGAATCTTAACTTTAGCCGCATTCATCTTGAAACTTGCTAGCTAGCACGTTATTAGGAAAGGCGATTTGCAAAGATTCATAAAAAAACATACTAATTTCTTCTGTAGGTGAGGCTGGATGGATCATGAATGATTTGCGCGAACATAGACGCATTTAGGTAGATCGGGAGGTGCATTCCCTTCAAAAACAAACGTAATCCTCAGCGTCTTCAGTGGCTCAGATATCGGGAGTACATGATGACTGCTATGTTCATTATTACATCCAACAACAGAACACCTCGATCGCTTAGGAGCCATTCTTGTCTACATCTGCTCAGGCGTCGAAATAATGGTGGACTGTTTACAGTTCATTCAGGGCAGGTCAATGCTGAAACGTCAGTGTTAATCAACAATCATGGGAGCGGCCTGGGTACGTGTGATGTCACACAGCCAAGAATCTGAGATCCGCTTGATTTGAGAAAGGGGTGTAGAGTTTGGACCAATCAGACACACAATTGTTCATTAGATTTAACACACAATCACAGACCCCTGGCCCAACACCAGACTCGGTGCCTATATGTCTGTGAAACGACCTCCAGGCCCCTGGTTACTATGGCAACCAGGACGCCTCAAAAGTACCTAAAAGTATGTAGAGAAAATCTTCCCCCCCTACTCAATTCTCTCTAAAACAGACACATACTGCTATAGGAAATGACTTCTTTCATTAATTCATAGACACATTTTTCTATGACCTTCCTATCATGCATATCTGCAGGCCATTGTGTATGATTACTACCTTCTGGTATATGGCCTTTTGTATTGTATACTGTTTTGTGCATGCTTATGATAGAACCACTCGTTCATATATTCGTACCTATACCATATTTACTATCTATGAATTTGTTTTCTGATGATCTAAATGAGAGTGTATATGTTGGTACATAGGCAACATATTAGCGTTCTAAGAATCTTTAGTAGTTTTGCATCAACAGCCAATCCAGTTACATATGCAAATTACCATGCTGCGAAGACAAAGAGTTGTTAACTTTCCTTCCAAAAGTGCAAGTCACCATTGGCTCTTTGACCCCCGAGAGGTGTGACCTCCATAGAACGTAAAAGGCCTCACATCAGTAACCGCCGCCCAGTCTGCGGTTCTGTTAGATTCTGAGAAGATGAGGATGTGAGCTAGAACTCTTCTGGAACCCCCTTAAGTTGTGCCAGGCTTCGGCCTTGTCTTTACATTCACCAGCGATTCCTGGATTTCAGCTGGGCCTCTCTCTCTCTCAGCTCTTCGCTCTTTCTCACTTTTCATCTGGGAGAAAACTCTCTAATGGCGTTTTTCCACTGCATGGTACGGCTCGGTACGGTTCACTTTTGGGGGGTTTTCCACTGGGTACAGTACCTGGTACTTTTTTTAGTACCACTTCGGTTGGGGTTCCAAGTGAACCCTACCCTTACCAAAACGTGACGTGTAAACTCTGCTGATCACGGATTGGCCGGAGAGAATCGTCACTACCTGCGTCACTGAACTTGCGACACAAACACAACAGAACCGCTAGATTTAAATCAGCACAGCCAGCGAAGGATCGAACGCAACTGTTTTGAACGAGCGCACCTTTTTTTAACAACCAAAAAGTTTTGTTGTCTGTTGCGGAAGTACAGACGTTCCTCTCGTTGATAGCAGAGGAGCGGATCCAGCGAGAGCTTGATGGGGCGACGCGGAATGAAAACGTTTTTTTAGGAGTCGTGGTAGTAGAGGCGGCGCAACTACAACGACATGTGAATAATCCCGCCCACTCTAAAGCGGTACTGAACTGCAGTGGAAACGCTAACCGTGCCGTACCTTACTGAGATGTACCACGCAGTGGAAAAGCGCCATTATTCACCACTGAGTCAGAGGAACATCTTAGGAGTTCATCACTCTTCAACCCGGAAGAACGTGATCACAACGCCACCAAACCTTCAAACCATCAACATCTACGTTTAACTGAACGAAACAGAGGTTTGGAATCAATTATAGACCCTGTTGTAAAACAGCACTGATGGTTTTTAACTCCGGTGGTTCTGACTCATTTTCCATAGCTTCATTCCCTGTTCTTCTAGTGATTTCTTTCATCCACTTTGCTCCCCTTTGTATGCACGTGTGAGTGTATGTTTGATTGTTTGTTAGACTAGTTGGTGTTAGTGTTTGGTTAATAAAACTCTTGTGCACAAATTACATGAGTTTCTGATTCCGTCAGCACTTGTGAATTATGTCCCGTTCACGAGCCGATCTAGCTACATGCATTAATACTATAAGAAGGTTATTTTCTATGGCCACGAAAATATCATTTCTTAGAGTTGATATAAAACTACACTGAATGTTTGCTGGACGAACAGATTAGTTGATGATAATATTAATTACTGGCAGCTTATATGAATAATTGTAACATTATAATTAATTGTAATTATAATTAATTGAGCTAATTTGCTACAGGGGTTATCATTTATTGGGATTAAAAAAAACACTGGGTGGATTTTTATCATTATAGGGTGGTGGATGTGTACACACATTACCAACACTCACTTTTACATGTTGTTTGAACATAAATGTATTTTGCATCTGATGACCCCTTTAAGATTAAAGTGCTTACAGCATGAAGGAGAAGCTGCTCATATGCATCTGCAGTTACTTTCTATAGCCCTATTTGCACGGGATTAGTATTACCTGGTGACCTCCAGTTATTTGTAATAATTGCGGAGTTTGTCTGTTTTGGGAGAAGGAAAAAAAAAAAAAAGACTGACTCGGACTAAGAATTCTGATAAGCTGTCGGACAATGGGCCTAAATTTGAGGCCCGTGCAGGGCTCTACCAGAGAGTACCTCCTCCATTATCTCTCTTACTGCCAATTTGACCTTTTTGGCAAACCTCTCCTCTTGATCTTGAGTTCGGTGAGTCTTCATTCGGCCCATCTTTGCCTTTCTTTTTCGTTACCGTCTCATCTTGAGACAGCTTATTCTTAGCGGATTTTGGTCCAGACATTTTCAGGGATACTTCAGAGTAAAATAATCTAGATTAATTTCTGAATGTAACGATATTATCTTGAAATTTCTGACTTTTGAGATGGAGCTCAGGGGTCCGTTCTTCGTACCTCGCTTAATGCATCCGAGATTATTTGAAAGATGCCAGATCTTCTAATCCTGATAACTGATCTCTGGCTAATTTGGTTCTTCAAACAAATTTGCCGATTTGATTAAAATATCTGGAATAAATTGTCTAAGATTAGTGCATGTTCTTGTGTTCCCCGAAAAGGGAAGATGTCGATCAGCAATGCAGCGATTGGCTGGCGGCAAGACAGCAACGTAATGACATCATATAAGTTAAAAAGACACCTAATGAAAAAACTTGACAAATTTCTGGAAACTACATAAATGTAGTAATAAATAAATGAAATGTGCACTGTTTTTATTTTATTTTTTTTACACGATTTCTAGTATTTGTACAGGCTTTACATATATATTTCAGGGTTGTAATTAGCAATTAATTAAATTTGATCTTTGAAGCAGATTTGTTACGTGACGGCGTTAATTAAAGTTTCTTATGGGTCAAGATCATGTTATCTGCATCTCCTGCGCTCCATCAAGCCACTCCCATAATTAACGCACGACTCAGATTAACTGTACAGCATGTGTGCAAGACTCCAATACAATTATAAATTAATTATTTCATCCCGAATAAATTTTTCAACGCGTAAACCTGTACACGTGTCAAATGTCAGCTCGTATTATGAAGGCTAATTCTTGACCCGAATTTTTGATTATTGATCAGAAGGTGCTCCTACATTTTTTAAATTTATAGGACAAGTGCTCCTAATTACAAGAAGACAAACACTGCTCTTAAAGGGGTCATATGATGTTGCTAAAAAGAACATTATTTTGTGTATTTGGTGTAAAGAAATGTGTTTATGAGGTTTAAAGTAAAAAAAAACACATTATTTTCCACATACTGTACATTATTGTTTCTCCTCTATCAATCTAAATTATTAAATACAAAAATAATAGTAGTTATTAAGAAGTGATACTGCATATAATTGTCCATGAAGGCTAGAAATTAAAAACTCCTTATTAAGGTGTGCAGAATTATTAGGCAGGTTTTTTTTTACGGATGAAATTGTTTTTATAGGCTTTATGGACAGATAAGTTGAGAGTGACTCTTAAAGGACCATCACCACGTCCTCTTGAACCACTGTTTGAAGAATTGATCTTCCAGAATCTGGCAGTAAGCTTCAGGAGCTCATTTTTGTCAGTCTCTGCAAGACAGACTTCTCAGGATAGGAGATGGACTAAAAATGAACTCCCAAAACTTACTGCAACATGGAGCTAAAGAGAAAATGTAGAACATGAAAAAATGGAAACACTGCTTAGTGAAAAGCGTTTACAGTTTAAAAGCAAATAGAAAGTCCTATTTTTTACATTTCTTGTCTTAATATTTTTTTGCAGATTTGCACATTTTTACAAGGTTTAAAATGTTCATGAAATATTTTCAAAGAATACTGACGTTTTGAGCAGCTGCATGTTTGAGCTGGTCAAAGATGAAAAAATGGGATCTTTTAGCTCACCAGTTAAAATCTAAAGCTGCCTCTTAACTTATACCTCAAATTTATAATAGTGATAATGATTTAATAGTTAATCCAATTGAAATTAATAACATTTTTAAGAACTGTTTCTTAAATTTGTATAATTCTGAAACGAACCCTGAATCTAACTCTGAAATGTTGGCATTTTTAGACCCTTAATTCAGAGCAGAAAACCTATTTGGATCAACCAATACAAATAGAAGAAATGTTAAACTCGATCACATTAATGCAGAGCAATAAAACTCCTGGCCCCGATGGCTATCCAGTAGATTTTTATAAACAATTTGCTGATAAACTAGCCCCTATTCTTCTTGAAATGTTTGAGGACTCTTTGAAAAAGGGTAGCTTGAGTGAAGCAAACATTATACTTTTATTAAAACCTGGAAAGGATCCCTTGAAATGTAATACTTACAGGCCAAAACTCTGATGTTAAAATTTTGGCATCGATACTTGCTTTACGTTTAGATACAGTAATAGAGAACTTGATCTCAAAAGACCAAACGGGCTTTATCAGAGGTCGTCACTCTTTTAGTAAGATCCGGAGATTGTTAGGAGTAATCCACTTGTCTAAACTTTCTCAGGACCCTGTCCCTCAGGTGAGAAAAGCGTTTGACGGGGTGGAGTGGAAATATCTATTCTCTGTGCTTTGGAACACATCTTCTCTCACTGATTAAGTGATTATACTTTTCCCCTAAAGCATCTGTAATCACAAATAGAGTACGTTCAAAATAATTTCCCCTATCAAGGGGTACAAGACAAGGTTGCCCCCTTAGCCCTTTACTTTTTACTTTAGCCATTGAGCCCCTATCTATAGCGTTAAGATACTCGCAGTATTTTACTGGCATTAACATTAGGGGCATGAACATATGGTGTGTTCAAGTCATGTCGGATAGATCGTATTTACGAGTTGAACGCACATGAACGCCACCACAAAGTCGTTATTACGAGTGGGGAAACTCAAAATTTTCTTTAAGCCCCGAGTTTGTGAGTTGGGGGCGTGTCAATGAGAAACATGGCGGAGTCGATGGATGCAACGACTTTATATAAATTTATAGTTTAGTTGTCCTATAAACTTAAATTGGTCATGTTCTTGTTACGCAGCTAGTTAATGAAATCCAAGTAAAGACATAAATCACAATACTTATAGGTATTAAGCAGTGACACTGTCAGGCTTTTTATTTACAAAAAAAGAAGCTTTTTGAATGTGGCAGGATTGTAATATAACAATTAATAACAAGTTCATTTTACTGGCATTAACATTAGGGGCATGAACATATGGTGTGTTCAAGTCATGTCGGATAGATTGTATTTACGAGTTGAACGCACATGAACGCCACCACAAAGTCGTTATTACGAGTGGGGAAACTCGAAATTTTCTTTAAGCCCCGAGTTTGTGAGTTGGGGGCGTGTCAATGAGAAACATGGCGGAGTCGATGGATGCAACGACTTTATATAAATTTATAGTTTAGTTGTCCTATAAACTTAAATTGGTCATGTTCTTGTTACGCAGCTAGTTAATGAAATCCAAGTAAAGACATAAATCACAATACTTATAGGTATTAAGCAGTGACACTGTCAGGCTTTTTATTTACAAAAAAAGAAGCTTTTTGAATGTGGCAGGATTGTAATATAACAATTAATAACAAGTTTATATGCGATACAGATTAAAGTGGCTTCATAAATTACTTTTTAAAAACACACCTGATGCGAATTCTTTGCTCTTCATTTTCTATAAGCAGAGTTAACAGACCCTGTTGTATTTTCTTGTAATTTATTAAAAGAAGGTACACCGCCATCTTGTGCCGACTAAACTGACTTGAACGCACCTGACGTCGTGATTACGACTTGTCAACTCGTAAGTACGAACGTCCCAGGAGGACTTGAACGCAGCAGTAGAGTATCCTTATATGCTGATGATATGCTGTTGTACCTTTCAGATCCGATCTTTGGTATTGCACAGGTAGTTAAGATAATGAAAAAATTCGGAAACTTCGCATTTTTCGAAAAGTGTTTGTTTTCCCCATAAACAATAAGGGTCTTCATATTTCAAATGCAGATATACCTTTTCAGTTGTCTGTATCAGGTTTTAAATATCTAGGGATAAATATCACACAGAGTTTCCCTAACCTTTACAAAGAGAACGTCGTTCATTTAATTGACTACTAACTGAAACTAGACCTCAAAAAATGGAATTTGCCATTTCTTTCTCTTGCAGGTAGAATTAATTGTGTAAAAATGAACATCTTACCAAGGTCCTTGTACTTGTTTCAATGTATCCCAATCTTTCTAACTAAATCCTTTTTTCAGAAATTCCATCATTTATTTGGGGTGGAAAAACGCCTAGGATCTGAAAGGAATTTCTTCAGAGACAGAAAACTCAAGGTGGATTAGCACTGCCTAATTTGAGGTATTATTATTGGGCTGCTAACATCTCTAAAGTACTTTATTGGCTTCAGAACTCCAGATGTCTGGTGTATCTCAGAGGCGAATTCTCGTACTATTTCATCCCTTCCTGCTTTAGATAAGCAATATCACTCGAGTACGAGAGTGATATTGTGATTATACAACAGTTCGACGGAACATGAAACAACGGAGTGCCTAATAAAACCCTCTTTTGTGAGGAACTACTTCCTTCTGCCATGGATTCAAAGCTCAAGTTGACATTTAAGCATACGTCACTTTTAGAATTGGTATCAAGGGCATGTGCTGCTTCAGTTGGGTTATTAGTGAGAAATAATGAGGTTATAAGAGAGAAACAATGCCGCAAGACGTGCATCCAAATGAGAGAGAGAGACACCGCGAAGCTAGACGTTTCTTCTTATATTAACTAACGTACTCTACGATTAGCTCAGTGAATAATAAAAAAAATTTAAAAATTGGACCCGGCTAGAACAAGCAGAGTGATACAAAATTTTGAAAGGGCGTTTCTGTAGCGATACCAGTACAATATCTCACGGTTCTCAACCAATCAGATTTGAGAACCAGAACAAACTGTTGTATATCTTCATCTAAATTGCCCCTTGGTATTTCACTGTATACTCAATGCCCAGTCGTAGCAAATACCCTCAAGATTTGGTTTCACTTTAGACAATGTTTTGGTTTTAAAGACTTCTCCATAGCCAGTCCTATATGCAAGAACCACCTATTCCTTCCAGCTCAACTAGACTCAGTCTTTAGCCAATGGCAACAATTGGGTCTTGTTAAATTTAGTGATCTTTTTATTTTATTGATATAATCTGCCTAGATCACATTTGGTCAGATATTTTCAAGTTCGTCATTTAATCCAATATCATTGTCCCACATATCCCTCCATTCCTCCCAGTACAGGATTGGATGCCATTTTAAATATTCCCTTACACTTGAAGGGAATCATTTCTGATATATATATATATATACACAGTGGGTACGGAAAGTATTCAGACCCCCTTAAATTTTTCACTCTTTGTTATATTGCAGCCATTTGCTAAAATCATTTGTTATTTTTTTTCCTCATTAATGTACACACAGCACCCCATGTTGACAGAAAAACACAGAATAAATTAGTAAAATCAAGAGGAGCATTGTTAACTCTTTGTGTAATTGTTCAATTTTGTTCTTCCTTCAATAAATAAATAAATTATATATATATACATATAAACATGTCTGCATGTTTGTATGCAATGTATGCAGAGGATGCAAGCAGTTACAGGAATTTGCCCAGATTTTCACCAACTCTCATGCAATCAGCATAACTATAACTCTCATTATCACAGAGATCAGGGAAGGTGACACCTACAGACATCACATTCACACTTAACCCAGGTACTGATAGCATGAACAATATTTTAACAAATCAAATAGATATCCGATCAGCGAAAACACATGAAATGACCAGGTGTAAACACGCCCTATGTGTATGTTTCCTTCATTACTTATGGATTTATTAAAATAATTAAGATTACCATCTTTGTCTTACGCTCTCTGTCTTCACTCCAGCACGTACCATGACACCAAGATTGCAGTAGAGAATCTCAAAAGTTTGTAAGCACATTAAAGCAGCATTTATCGGAGGTTATAAAGAGTAGTGATGGAAAACCCAGGCTTTCATGAAATTGTGCCGAAAAAACGGTTCATTACTCAAAGCTTTTAATACAGTGTGCATTAGCGACATCTGGTGGTCAGACTTGTTTTTTTCCCCCAAATTTTTTTTGGGTGAGCTGTTCGGGGTCTCTGAGACCCCAGCTATAGAACCTGATAAAATGCAATAGAGGTGTGACGTGCATTCAGTTTGTCTGGTGTTGACATTATTCTACTGCGGGTTAACTTAGGTTCTCTTGCTGGAACTGACAGTCCCGTGGGAGGACCGTATGGAAGAGGCCAATGAGCGCAAGCGGCTCAACTATCAGGAGCTCATAGAGGAGTGTTGGAGGGCTCGCTGTGAACCCATTGAGGTGGTGTGCAGAGGCTTCGCCGCCCGCTCCTTGTGTAAGAGCTTCACCCTGCTCGGCATCACATGAGCTGCAAAGAGGAGAGCTATTAAATCTATCACAGAAAGAGCATCGAGGTGGATTTGGATTAAAAGGTCCGAGGAGTGGGTTAGCACTGCTGGGACAGAAGTTGGGGCCTGATCAACCCCAGCTGGGTCGCCTGAGGGAGGGTGTCTGATGTTGAAAGACCCGAAACACTCAATGATCTCAGGAAACATCACTGATGATTGTGTCCCAGCGCATCTACGGATGTATCTATGCACTGAATCCTAAATAAGTGTACACACACACACACACACACACACATGACCAAGTCAATGTAAAGTCAAACACAAGTCATGCGAAGCACCGATTTTTTTCAAACCAGCTGTCCCAACCTTCCCTAAATTTACCCTAAATGTATTTAGTTTAATTTTCTGCACTATTTCCAAAGTGTTTAGTAATCCTGTATAAAATTGCAAAGCATTTGTATTTATATTTCCATCATAATATTCAAACAAACTTTGTCTGATAATCTCCATTTTATGAAATATCATGTGGTGCCACCGTCAAGAAACTACCATTTTGGGACTTTTATGTTGAAATCCATTCAAAGATAAGACGTTGCATCATATACCATTTTGCTTCTATCCCCATTTTGCCAAGGGGATAGAATCATCAAGCAGGTTTGTAACTCTCTCAAATTTGGAAAAAAATTACCTTTTTAATGGCTGGTATGTAGTTACCACATTTGGATAGCCTGTGGTATGACCTCAAAAAAACAATGAATATTAAGTTATTTCTACAAGCATTTATTTTTATTATAGATTTCATAGTGACCTTTCATGGGACACGTTAGCTCTTGCTTTGTTTAGGTGGATAATTCTGTGCTTGTAAATTTTGACTAAATTTGAAAATGTCATGTGGTGCGACCAAATATCACTGCAGAGTGTTTTACATTATAGATATGTCCCAGATTGGCCGTTTTTGTGCTTTTATATTCAATTAATGGTTTATATACACAAAATACTTTATTTTAGTATCATTTGGAATAGATTTGTATACAATTTGGGTCACTTTAGGCAGTTTATGTCTAATCTTTGTACAATATGAGAAAAATGAAAAAAATAATAATAATTTAGATGTAATTTTAGTTTGGTAATTATGAATTTATTAGTAATTTAATATATTTATTAATAACTATTTTAATCTAGTTTACCAGATTCCACTGCCAAGCAAAGTAAAATAAATTCTCGCTATAGGCAGCATGTTAATTCTGACCCTGCAGTCAAGCACAAACTCCAGATGTAATTTTCTGCTGTAAGAAAAATGTTTATGATTTCATCTCAGAACCTGAGCCAGCAACCTCCCACTACTCTAAACTGACCCTTCGCAAAGACCCGCCCTTAGTTACTATTGCTACGCCCGACAAACCATGGCACTTTTATGCCATACATCATGTTCTAATGCAGTGAAAAATACATCACGGAGCAAGGAAGACACTGAAAACGCACCAACATGCAAGGCAGAGCAGGGTACTTTCAGTCTCAGAGTTCATATTTTGTCATTTTTTAAAAGAAATTCAAACAACAAATACTGTTTTGTGGCTCTTTAATGTGTCGTGACAGTTCCCTGTAGCACCTCAGTTCAAGCGGCATGTGAACCCATCATCTCTTACTAGTTATAGCACAAAATAAACATGAATGAACATCAGAAGGTATCTTGTTTCAACAGTGAAAAGATGTCAATACACTATTTTTCAAGTTCAAGTCCACCGACGTTAATCTACTCTCCTGTCTGGTTTGTTTGTCGGACAAAAATGGCAGATTTGGCATTATGATTGCTCAGATTGCCTGTTAATCAAACTCCCAGCGATGGGTCAAATGAGCAGCCAAGGTTGGGCAAAGTTTAGAAATAACTGGGTCTAAAAAATGACTGCAGTTAATGCCATAAGCTGAACATTTCACACATTTCTTTAAATAGATTTTTAATGATGTAAGGTCTTTGTGTCATTTGGAGCGACCACTCATCATGTGGTGCAACCAATAATAGCAATAACTGTATTAAATAAAAAATAAATTATCTAATTTCTGTGGCTGGAATATGTATCACTGCTACAGTATGCTTAAGTGAATGGCATTTTAAAAATATATTTTCTATAAATTGCCTAAAATTTATCAAAATAAGTCTGCTAACTACATTGAAGGTAGAAACTGAAATTATAGAACAAAATATGAGCTCATTATTTACAAAACCTCAAAAGAAACACAAATACTTGGTTTCTAAACACTTTAATTACTGAGAACATCTAAAAAAAATGTTAAGCATGTTAAGGAAATCAATTAATTTGAATATAAATCATGGTCGCACCACATTATTATTATTTTTTATGGTTACGGCTGATTCATCTAGATGAAAAAAAACATAAATTCATATTACAATGTTAAATTTAGTGATTTTAGTGTACACAACTTTCTTAATGTTTGAACAACTACAAAAAATATTATTACTTTTTGTATTTTAAAATTTGCCGGTCGAAAATCCTTCTACGTCAATGACCCATATATACACAGTGGGTACGGAAAGTATTCAGACCCCCTTACATTTTTCACTCTTTGTTATATTGCAGCCATTTGCTAAAATCATTTAAGTTCATTTTTTTTCCTCATTAATGTACACACAGCACCCCATATTGACAGAAAAACACAGAATTGTTGACATTTTTGCAGATTTATTAAAAAAGAAAAACTGAAATATCACATAGTCCTAAGTATTCAGTCCCTTTGCTCAGTATTTAGTAGAAGCACCCTTTTGATCAAATACAGCCATGAGTCTTTTTGGGAAAGAGGCAACAAGTTTTTCACACCTGGATTTGGGAACATGCACTGTACAAACATTTTATTTTTTTAAATCGCAGTTTAGTTGTTTCAAAGGAACTGTTTAAGTTGACAACTCGCAATTTCTGATTTTGTTTGTTCATTCATCTCAACACTGAGGCACATCATTTTTAAGGCACAATTTAATGCTTCCAATTGTTTTTTATTAAAGCACACATATAACAAGCGCTGAGCACGACGTCCATCACTGGCTCAGCACCAGCCAAAGCACGAAAGCATATTTGAAGTTAGCAGTTAATCACATTCAACAATAATCACACCGGTGTGGTTGTACACGTTAAAGAGTAACTTCATATTCAAAACTCTGATCAGATGTAAAGGGCTTCTCTTCAGTGTGAATCTTCATGTGTTTCCTAAGGTCTCTGTTTTCAGTGAAACTCTTTCCACATTGTTGGCAGGTGAAAGGTTTCTCTCCAGAGTGAATCCTCATGTGGTCCTTGAGGTGTTGTTTATATGTAAAACTTTTTCCACATTGAGAGCATATGAAAGGTTTCTCTCCACTGTGAACTCTCATGTGGATTTTAAGGTTTGGTTTTCGAATGAAACTCTTTCCACACAGTTTGCAGGTGAAAGGTTTCTCTCCAGTGTGAGTTCTTACGTGGACATCAAGGTTATGTTTATATGTAAAACTCCTTTGACATTGAGAACATATGAAAGGTTTCTCTCCACTGTGCATTCTCATGTGGGTTTTAAGGTTTGATATTTGAATGAAGCTCTTTCCACACAGTTTGCAGGTGTAAGGCTTCTCTCCAGAATGAATTCTTGTGTGGTTTTTAAGGTGAACGTTTTGAGTGAAGCTCTTTCCACACTGTTGGCAGGTGAAAGGGCTTTCTCCGGTGTGAATTCTCATGTGAACATTAAGGTTTCCTTTTTCAGTGAAACTCTTTCCACACTGTTGGCAGACAAAAGGTTTCTCTCCAGTGTGAATCCTCATGTGGGAATTGAGTTTTGAGTGCTCTTCGAAACGCTTTCCACAGTGTTGGCAGGTGAAATAACTTCTATTTGCTGTCTTTTGAGCTCTTTTTCGTGTCTTTTCAGAATGAAAGTTATCTTTTTCACTGAGTTCCTGACTCTCCTCTTTCAGTGTCATCAGGTCTAATGAAAAAAAGACAAATCCAGATGAATACCATTTTTAATGGCACAATGAACAAACATCAAAACCAACAACATGTAGATCTTATACGCACAGAGCTATTAAAGGAGGTGTTAAATGTAATCTCAAAAGTTTCAGTGCTCATTTTCGAGGTAATGGGTCATGTGATCTCAACATGTCTGTCCACATGAGGCGATGTCAAATAAAACTACTTTTATTACAACACTTATGTGACATTAAAGGGGTCATATGATGCGATTTCAATTTGTCCTTTCTCTTTGGAGTGTTACAAGCTCTTGGTGCATAAAGAAGATCTGTAAAGTTGCAAAGACTAAAGTCTCAAATCCAACGAGATATTCTTTATAAAAGTTAAGAGTCAGCCACGCCTACCTAAAACGGCTCGTTCTAACACGCCCCCACATGTCTACCTCACTATGTGGGAAGATTTGCATAACACCTCCCAAATGTTCACACAAAGAAAGAAGGCGTAACTTTTATTCTCGCTGTAGTATTGTTGCCGCCGCCGCCATCTCGTGAAGATGCTGTGTACTTCATTGTGAAAGCGAAACTACTTTGTTTGGTCTTCCAAAAGAGGACGATATCCGCTTCGTCATGCCTGGAGCTGATCTGTGCTGGTCTCTGAGGGAATACATCAACTTTCACCGTGGACGAAGCGGAGTCCAGCCCGGGGTCGTCACATGTGGTTGCCGCTTATTAGTCGGATCCGCCGGGCGCACCGTTCTCGACCCCGCCGCCTCAGCTCACTCTATCCCAGCCTCAGCACACGCTAAGCCGGGGCTTCCCCTCACGCTAGGCCGCTGTGTTTTTCGTTGTTAAGGCGAAACTACTTTGTTTGGTCTTCCAAAAGAGGACACGACCGATGAGCTTTGTAAAAATCGACGTGTTTCAGAAAGGCGGGGCATAGAGGAGAAACAATAATGTACAGTATGTGGAAAATAATGTGTTTTTTTTACTTTAAACCGCATAAACATTTCATTACACCAAATACACAAAATAATGTTCTTTTTAGCAACATCATATGACCCCTTTAATCAAAAATATCATTCACTTTCTGTAGAGCTGGACATTTTAATAAGGATCAGATGAGTGAGTTCAGCTTTGAGAATGAAAACCAACCTGTTTGTTCCTCAGTATCTTCATGTTTGACTCTGAATGTTTCTTCAATCTTCACGTCTTCACTCTCCTCTTTAATAAACTCCATCTTTATAATAGTGTCCCGTGGCTCTGTAAGAGATTAATCACAGATTCCTCAAGTTATCAATAACACAGATCTTCTGGCTTAGTGCTCTCAATTCACTATTAACTATGAAGCATTTGTGATATTTCCAGTTAAATATTAAGTATCGTTACATCCAGAAGAAAGAAATAAGGTTCACTGATTAAAGCTGTACATGTTCGGCTTCATCAAGCAGCAAACATATGACAACATACTCAGGTGTTACTCCTCATCTAACATTGTTAGGAGTGAATGATGCTCAGTTTCTAAATATAAGATGCTTTAAGCAGTTTATAAGAAACACTAATATAGTAGAAGTATCCTTCACACAGTATTAAAAAGTACACATATCTTTGATTATATTAGTGAAGTTATATTTTGAGATCATAAACACATACCTCTTCCAGGTAACTTGCAGCGTTAGGAAACTCCGAAGTGAAGATCAGAGACTGAGGCACGGCTGTGTAAGTTACGCGTAAATATGCGTCTCGTCCAGACGGGTCACGTAACAGCAACACAAACACGAATAAACACTGAACGGGTGTCTTTTTACTAACTAACATTGACACGGATTAATACATGCATTGTTCCATGTTTGTTTGTATACCGCATGCAAGGTTTATGCGCATAGTCCGAATCTTCTTCTCTGTTTTCAGTGTATCTCTGTGGGAGAATTACAGCGCCACATACTGGTCTACAGCGTTTCGTGTGGATGCACATATTTATTGAGACTAGGGGGGAAATCGGATAGGGAAAGCTGTGGCTTCATGTGGACGTAGCCTGAGTGACTCTTCATCAGGTTCTTGATTGAGATGCTACTGTGTGTCACGCTGCAGTCATCAAGACTGACTAAAGCACTGAATCACTGTAGTTTATACTGATTTCAGGAGGCTGTCATCAGAAGATTAAGTATGCAGAGGATGCAAGCAGTTACCCAGATTTTCAGCAACTCTAATCCAACCCGCATAACTTTCAGGGCCGGGGGCCCTGCCCCAGCACTTCAGGCAGGCTCATTTGAAGCAGCACTACCAGTGTTGCCAACTCATTTTCAGAGAAAGTTGCTAAAGGAAGGTAAATTTGTTGCTAAATGACATTGTGATGTTATTGCGCGATGACGCAAAATTGTGTCACAACATCAAATCTCAGCAACAATATATATTTAATATGTTAATTTAGATTTGCTTGTAAAATAATATGCATAATAGAATATTAAAGTATAAATAACTGTATTTTTAAATGCATTGAATTATTGAATACCTACACATTTTTTTGAATGATTACAATTTAAGGGGTTTTTTTATAGTTCGTAAACTAGTAATACTACACATTCTCAACTAATATGCTTTAAGCAGTGTATTAGTAGTTAGTTAGTATGCTACACTCTAAGAAAAGTCTGTAAAAAATAGGGCACAATCTACTATGTAAGAATTTTCCGTAATGGTTTTTTAACCTGCATTTTAAATCACGCATTGTTTTCGGGTTATAATGGATAATGTCTTGGAAAATTACGAGTATCTTTTCCATTTTTTCTTACAGCATACTAACTGATCAACAATCGCAGGTACAAGCTACTAACAAAGTGTATCATAAATGAACAATTATTCAATTATTATTATTAAATTGAACAATTGCAAATAGCAGCTAACTCAATTCACGTGATGTGTGTGCTGCTAGGCGTATTTGGTTTCCTCTTTTTGTGTGATTTGGATGGAAAATGTGTGCCTTTTTATTTAGTCACTTTGTTAAAAGTTGCCAAATACATTTTAAAAATGGTACTAACAAAGTGTATCATAAATGAACAATTATTCAATTATTATTATTAAATTGAACAATTGCAAATAGCAGCTAACTCAATTCACGTGATGTGTGTGCTGCTAGGCGTATTTGGTTTCCTCTTTTTGTGTGATTTGGATGGAAAATGTGTGCCTTTTTATTTAGTCACTTTGTTAAAAGTTGCCAAATACATTTTAAAAATGGCTAAATTTGTTGCTAGGTGCTTTTGGAAGAAAAAGTTGCTAGGGTAGTCTGAAAAAGTTGCTAAATTTAGCAACAAATTTGCTAAGTTGGCAACACTGAGCACTACACAAACCAAACGTATATGACATGACAGTACCGCAAGAGCAGACTGCACCGTACACTTTCGAATCGCTCTCTCGCGATACTTTAAACTCGTACATCGATTGGTCCGTGCAGCGCCGCTTCAAGTCGTTATTATTCGTTATAAGACCAATCAAAACTCCCCTTTCAGCTGGTGGTTTAACCGCGCTTTGACGCTCAGTGTAGTGATGGGAAGTTCGGCTCTTTTCACAGATTCGGCTATTTTGGCTCGGCTCCCTTAGAAGAGCCCCGGCTCTTACGGCTCCCAAATGGCTCTTTGTTTAGTATCACTCTGAGCCTTCAATTTGAGCCCAATTTAGCAATTGTGAATGGTTTGTGTGTTGGCAAGCAATTTTTTACTCAGTGTTTAAAAAAAAAACACTATTATTTAACATTTTAATAAACTTTAATAATAGCCTAACACTCAGTGACGGCGCTACCCCGGGGCTAGGGGGGGGGGGCTATAGCCCCGGTTTAGCCCCATTTCTTTATGAAGTAACTCTGACGTCATCAATATCATTTATTTTCTTAGCACCCCCACATATTGGTCTAGCCCCCCCTTAGCACCGGTAGAGATGGACTGGCGCCGTGGCTAGTCTTTAGGGCAGGTTGGCATTCAGAAATATCAGATGCCTCGGCTTGAATGTGCTGATGTGATTTCTGCCCTCTGTGATTATTTGTCCTGTTTTTGAGAAGACTCTCTCTGAGGGGGCCAATGTTTCAACAAATTGCAGTGTGTTCCTATCTTAACCAATGTGCTTACGTTTAAATCCGGCTCCCCCCTCTCTCTCTGTCGCTCTGTGTACCTGGCCTGTACCACTACACGCGCTATCTTCAGAGCTTGCGTCCCCCTTCCTTCTTTCACATAATGGTATGATCCTAGTCTGTCCTCCCATGTGATTAGTCGCATGTGTGTTTTTTTCTGTAATAGTTTCCTGCTGGGTTCCAGCCTAACCTTAGCCCTTAAAGAAAATTGTATAGTTAGTCTGTGTTTTTAGAAGCAAATGATCGATGTATGTCTTCTCTCAAGACAAAAAAAGGATGACAGACAAGCGTCCCAAGATCTGAGTTCCAAGGAAACACAGAGGTATGCATGTATGAGTTTAAGTACCTCAGTAACTTGCAGATTTATGTCTTGATTGAAATTATATAGATAAAACAGTTGTTGTAGCTGGCTAGACTAGTTAGTTAGATCCAGTGTTAATTTTGACAGCAAATTTTGATTTAGTTTTAGTCATATTTTAGTCATCTGAATTGTTCTTAATTTTAGTCTAGTATTAGTAGACTAAATCTACAGTAAATTAAGTTGGCTAAAATCTAATGAGTTTAGTTACAGTGCATTTATTAAGCATTTCTCCAAGAGATGCCATTGATTATACTAAAGAAAATACTAGTATTCTAATCATTTTGGCCACAACTGTATATAGATAATACAATTGTTGTCATTGGCTAGACTAATTTAATCTTTAATTAGATCACGGTGTCCAATGTCCATCGTATTTGTTTTTAGGGAGAGACAGACAGCTGACAATAGGGGCATATTCATCACTGATAATGACAACAGAGACTGAACAGAACAGGAAAGAGAAGATCAGTCAGCGCCAGTGCATCTTCAGCCAAACCAACCATCAGACCTGCCCGTATGGAGCCAGATCGGCCTCAAAAATAATACATTTATTAAAAACAAAATTCATAAATGCACAGCACAATTTACATTTACAAAATCCGATTCGTACATTCAAAACACAATTCATAAATACAGAAGTAAAAGCATAAATATTTCCCCAAATGCTCACACAAAAGCATCTTACCTAAATAAATGTAAAATGTTTACACAAATATGTATATATCAAGTTCTTGAATTAATTTCCATCACACATTTATGATTGATGTTACATGTATTTATGGATCGTTGAATTTGCATTTGCAAATCATCACACATGCGTGGACTGCTTTGAATTTGTGTGTGGTATTTTTGAAACCTGCCTGGCAGGTTAAAGGGGTCCTATTATGCTTTTTCACTTTTTTAATTTTAGTCAGTGTGTAGTGTGTATGTTTGGGCATAAAAAAAATCTCAAATCTCAAAGTCCCCTCCAAAGGGAGATATTTTGTTTTTTAAAAATCCATTTTCAAGAACTACAGCAAACGGCTCGTTTGGACTACAGCGTTTGGTTTCCGGGCTTTGTGATATCACAAAGAGGCTCATCAGAAATTGGAATGGTGGGGAGGGGCGAGCTCGTGGTTTGAACGCTTGGTTTAGCGAGTGAATCAGACGAGACGATGAAGAAGAAGTGCTGCTGCAGAGGTAGTGCGTCAGAGAAAACCAAGAAGAAGAGCTGCTGTGCTGTAGCCTCACATTCTTGGCATGTCTAGAACCACGGTTCTCAATTCCAGTCCTCGCGTACCCCCGCTCTGCACATTTTGTATGTTTCTCTTATTGCTTCATACGTTTGCTATATTTGACTGTAAGTGCCCAGCGAAGTGGACATTACCGGCTATTCCTCCGTGAATCCAGTTTGAAGAGAGCGTATATGTTCCATACAAAGGGCATTTAAGTGTGCGAGACATGAATTTGAATTGTATTTATTTACAGAGGTATATTATGTCCCACTTCACGCTTCTCTAGTAACGTTAAGTTTTGTTTGTGTGTGAAGACGCTGCAGGCAGCGGCGCAGCACAAATCTGTAAATGAATATTCCGAAGTGAAGTAAACTTCAACGGATTTCCCCTGCTCAGGGAGTAGGGAGCAATGCACACTGTGTAGGGAGCATGTCAATCAGAACACAGTTCATGCATGGAGCTCTCTTCTAACGAGATGATCTGAATCAGGTGTGTTAACAAAGAGAGACGTGCAAAACATGCAGAGCGGGGGTACGCGAGGACTGGGATTGAGAACCGCTGGTCTAGAACAATCCTTACAAATATAACACGATGTAGCTGGGTGCCGCGGTGTGCCTACACTTATAGAAAATAATGTATTTGAATTTTAAAGACGTGCGCGACCGCCTAAAACGCTGTTTTTTTTATCACCTCCGTGTCCAAACGTCTTTGTTTGGGATTCCGAAAGCGGATGATGTCGGGAAACTGGTTGCAATTTATTTTTTCAACTCTGTTCCTGAGCATTATAACCCCAATTTGCTATTGTGTGCTGCGCATTTTACTGAGGACAGCTTCCACAACACGAGAGAGTAGTGCCGGATTCGCCCCAAAAGCTTTTGTTGAAAGACGGAGCAAGGGGGGCGTGGCAGTACTGAAACACCGTCTAAGCTGTTCGCCAATCACAACGCACTGGGACAGCTAACCAATCACAACACATTTTGTTTTTCGAAAGACGGACCTTCATCAAAGCCGGAACTAATCGAGCCGTTTGTGCCAGGCTGGGGAGAAAGGTATTTTAATAATGTAAATTTTGTGAAAAAATAATGTGTTTTTCGAACCACCAAGCATGAGAGCATGTTCTAGTACACCCCCAAAACAAAATCAAGACTTTGTAAAAGAGCATAATAGGACCCCTTTAAGATTCATAAATATCTTTTTTTGGAGGATGTTCCGGTTCAGCCAATCGCGGTGAGCTTTTAATCCACCAATCAAAACGCTCTTTACTGAACAGACTCAAGAAGCTCAACGCTGCGCTTGTACTGTGTATTGTTTCTATGATCGGGTCCTTGATGTAAAGACAATTTAATGGGTACTTTTTTTTTTTTTTTTTTTTTTTTTAGCATCTGATTACAATTTCTACAAAATCACATTATGATTTATATCGTTCGCACAAAATACAGCTACCCGGTTAGCCTGCTGTCTTATACACCAAAGTTGCACATACCCTGTTTATTCAGATCAATCTGTAATGTTATCAAATAGGTGTTAAATGTCCAGATACTTCATTTAATAACAATTATGTAATGGGTTCTGTTGTTATTAGTATTAGTAGTAGTAGGCTATAACATTCGCAATAACTTTTTACATTCTGCGTGAGGAAAGCGGCTCACCAGCCGAGGAAAGCCAGTCGCTCTCTGCATGAGGAAAGCGGATTACCAGCCGAGGAGAGTCAGTCACTCTCTGCATGAGGAAACCAGTTCGCCAGACAAGGAGAGCCAGTCACTCTCTGCATGAGGAAAGCGGTTCACCAGCCGAGGAGAGCCACGAAAGCGGTTCGCCAGCCGAGGACCAGTCACTCTCTGCATGAGGAAAGCGGTTCGCCAGCAAAGGAGAGCCAGTCGAGGAAAGTGGTTCGCCAGCCGAGGAAAGCCAGTCGCTCTCTGCGTGAGGAAAGCGATTCGCCAGCCGAGGAGAGCCAGTCGCTCTCTGCGTGAGGAAAGCGGTTCGCCAGCCGAGGAGAGCCAGTCACTCTCTGCTTGAGGAAAGCAGTTCGCCAGTCGCTCTCTGGCGTGAGGAAAGCGGATCGCCAGCCGAGGAGAGCCAGTCGCTCTCTGCGTGAGGAAAGCGGTTCACCAGCCGAGGAAAGCCAGTCACTCTCTGCATGAGGAAAGCGGATCACCAGCCGAGGAAAGCCAGTCACCCTCTGCGTGCATGAGAAAAATGCATTGCTGGCCTATCAGTGGGAAACTCTGTCGCTACTGACAATAGTAGTGCAACATCATTAGTTCTATTATTGGACCCTCTGCCATAGAAGCTGTCACAACATATGGCAACATGTTTTGTGACCCAGTGTTCGTGTTGGTGTCAGTGTTCAGAACAATGTCAGTGGCACTTTGTGCAGTGTACATTTTTTTTTGTACAAAGAATATAAATATTGTATGAAGAATTTTGATGAATTTGATTTTGTGTGTTCAATGGCACTGTAATGTACATTTTGTTGAACATAGTACTGCATGGAGTATACATAAAATTATTTTTTATTTGTGATGGGTTTTAAGGTTTTTGAAATATGCTCTCCCCTTAAATATTTTCAGTAATGTAAATTATTTTTTTATAAGTGGAATTAAACCTGGTATTGCTCAAAGCAAACACTGAGGATTCTTTACTGCTTAATAAAAATAATTTAGAGAATATTTGCTTGATTTATGTTATAGCATTTGCTGAGGCAAAAAATATGAAGTTTAAAATTATATTGATGGTTCCAATTTTATTAAATTTTATAGTATGAAGTTTTGCCCCACCACTTTTGGAGTAGTGGTGCCACCCCTGATAACTATAACACTCATTATCACAGAGATCAGGGAAGGTCACACCTACAGACATCACATTCACACTTAACCCAGGTACTGATAGCATGAACAATGACCATCAATTAAAGGGGTCATATGATGCGATTTCAATTGTTCCTTTCTCTTTGGAGTGTTACAAGCTCTTGGTGCATAAAGAAGATCTGTAAAGTTGCAAAGACTAAAGTCTCAAATCCAAAGAGATATTCTTTATAAAAGTTAAGAGTCCGCCACGCCTACCTAAAACGGCTCGTTCTAACACGCCCCCACATGTCTACGTCACTATGTGGGAAGATTTGCATAACGCCGCCCAAATGTTCACGCAAAGAAAGAAGGCGTAATTTTTATTCTCGCTGTAGTATTGTTATTGCCGCCGCTGCCATGTTGTGGAAATGCTGTGTGTTTTGTTGTGAAAGCGAAACTACTTTGTTTGGTCTTCCAAAAGAGGACGATATCTGCTTCGTCATGCCTGGAGCTGATCCGTGCTGGTCGCTGAGGAAATACTACAACTTTGCGCTATGGATCACCGGATCGGCTTTCACCGTGGACGAAGCCAATTAAATTAAGAATTTAAAATTATCTCAATGACTCAATTATTATGCTTGATTCATATTTATAAACGAATATTCACCCCCAGTTCAGTTCAACGTTTAAAAAAAAAAAAAAAAAGTCGGTTCTTGATACATTTGGCTTTATATGTAGAAAGAATTGTAATTAATTAATGCGAAGTTTCCCGAATAATCACTATTTATATTCTCCAAAATGCTTCCAAATCATGTTTACTTTCTAACACAGACACATCAATGAATTTGCTAATTCATTCAAAATCCTCCATGTCAATTTTGTTTTATGATTGGACATTTATTATTTATTGCTGTCAGGCACACCTGTGCAATAATCATGCTGTCTAATCAGCATCTTGATATGCCACACCTGTGAGGTGGATGGATTATCTCGGCAAAGGAGAAGTGCTCACTAACACAGATTTAGACAGATTTGTGAACAATATTTGAGAGAAATAGGCCTTTTGTGTACATAGAAAAAGTCTTAGATCTTTGAGTTCAGCTCATGACAAATGGGGGCAAAAACAAAAGTGTTGCGTTTATAATTTTGTTCAGTGTACTTACTGCAAAAGACTATTATATTGGTTAAAATTAAATCAGCCTAAGAAGTCAGCAGAAAGATTAATGATGTTTAAATTCTAAATGAATCTCTTTTGCTGTTGGTGTGTGAATACAGAAGTAAAAGAAGTCTTTTGATGCTACTGCCTCATTTCTTTAATTGCTGTCATTGCTCATGCTAATCAGTATGTGAATTAAGTGTGAATGTATCTGGACTTTCCCTGATCTCTCTGATAATGAGTGCTATAGTTCTGCTGATTGTTTTAGAGCTGAGTAGAACTGCTCACATGCTTTGCATACTGTGTTTAAGCTCATGATCTGAGTGCTTTGTCTTCAGCTGTAAGAACAGCCTCCTGAAATCAGTATAAACTACAGTGATTCAGTGCTTTAGTCAGTCTTGATGACTGCAGCGTGACACACAGTAGCATCTCAATCAAGAACCTGATGAAGAGTCACTCAGTCTCTGATCTTCACTTCTGAGTTTACTACAGCCGTAAAGGGATATTGGTCATTTTATTTGGCTAATTGAAGAAACTGAACAGGTACAGCTTTAATCAGTGAATCATATTCCCTTCTACAGCAAAATTATATTAAAAACTCAAGTCCTCAAATAAAGCAACATTAGCAGTGAAATGGGTCAGATCAAGCACAGACCATAATTATGTTCCATTTGGATTTATTTTTCTTTCTGTTAATTATTCTCATCTTAAACAGGACAAAGTGTCCAAACACACAGAAAAACTCCAGCTGAAGCGACTGAGATCCACGTGACACTATTATAAAGATGGTGTTTATTAAAGAGGAGAGTGAAGACATGGAGATTGAAGAAACATTCAGAGACAAACATGAAGATACTGAGGAACAAACAAAGATGGAGTTTATTAAAGAGGAGAGTGAAGACGTGAAGATTGAAGAAACATTCAAACATGAAGATACTGAGGAACAAACAAAGATGGAGTTTATTAAAGAGGAGAGTGAAGACGTGAAGATTGAAGAAACATTCAGAGACAAACATGAAGATACTGAGGAACAAACAAAGATGGAGTTTATTAAAGAGGAGAGTGAAGACGTGAAGATTGAAGAAACATTCAGAGTCAAACATGAAGATACTGAGGAACAAACAAAGATGGAGTTTATTAAAGAGCAGAGTGAAGACCTGAAGATTGAAGAAACATTCAGAGACAAACATGAAGATACTGAGGAACAAACAGGTTGGTTTTCATTCTCAAAGCTGAACTCGCTCGTTTAATCCTTATTAAAATGTCCAGCTCTACAGAATTACAGATATGAAAATATTACAGAACTAGCCAAAACAATTATTTTGTGTAACATCAAACATATCTGCTTCTGAGTAGAAAAAAATGAAAACAGTATCTAAGAATAACTTGTTTTTAACTTGACATTTTTTTGTCTGTAAGTGATTTTTTTTTCAACTCATCCCCAAAAGTGCTATACTATACATACCTGAATGTAAATGGCACTAAAGTTCATTAAAACAAGCAATAAATAAGTCATAGGCCTATGTCAGAAATACCAGCCAACTTCTAAAATAAATCATTTCTCCAGCTGACAGCTTGGTAGAGTCACTGCATGCTGTTTATCTTTGTTCTTCATTTAAAGATCTTTGGTGAGTGAATAATACAGTCAGTGGCCAGCCGTGTTGAGGGTAATGTATTACAAGTAACACGAGTTACGTAATCAATGACTTTTTAGGTAACTAGTAAAGAAATGCATTACTTTTCCACACCGGCGATGACATGACTATGACACCAAATCATTTATGTCCACACGCATCATGAGATCGGCCAAGTTAGTGAGTACCGATCGAGTCATAAAATGCGATTATCGGCCGATGCCGATCGATCGGAGCATCCCTATCGGAGTTACTTTTTCAAATAAGTAACACCAGTTACTTTGTTTTCCCATTTACTGACTGACAGCTCTCCTGTCCCCATGTTGAGAAAAATTGGGAGTAAGTACAGAGGCATTCATTGTGTGCCCCGTGTACGGTTAGTTCTAGACTAAATGTGAATGTGCATTTACTCATCTCACTTTCACAGAAAAAACAGATTCAGTATTTCTTCAAATGAATAAAGAACAGTGAAATGCAAACTCCGAATATGATGCAAATCTGCAATAATTAAATAACACAAATATCCTTTATGTATTTACTCCCATTTTATTAACCAATGTCTTTGCTTCTGAGCTTCTGAAATGTCTTCTCCTGCATTCTGCTGTACAGACGTGAATTTACTTTTCCTTCAGCCTGAGGCTTATTTAATTCACTTTTTGATGTGAAAGGGCTTTTTCATTTACCAAAAATATAACTTTTTTTAATATTAAAAACAAACAAGCCAGCCCAGCCCAGATTTGAAAAGTAATGCAAAAGTAACATAACACATTACATTCCATAAAAAATAACTAAGTAATGTAAAGTTACTTTTTAAGGGAGTAACACAATATTGTAATGCATTACTTTTAAAAGAGTTATTATACTTTTGAGAATGGCCACATTTGAGGTGTTTCTTGGAGGATATAGTACATTAAGGCCCTATCCCAATTCTATTTTATACCCCTTTCCCTTCTCCTACCCCTCCGCCTACCCCTTCCCCTTGTCCCTTGAAACAGAGTGTCAAGGGGTAGGGGTGGAAATATTCCCCTAAGAATTGGGACACCACTACTATACCGTCACACGTCATCATACGTCATCTAGCTCCTACAGTACACACACCTATACTGGTGTGCATTAGAGCCTTTAATTACCGTTCTATATTACTGCGCTGCTTACTGACACACACACACACATATATATATATATATAAAACGGAGATCGCGCAGCTCACACATCCAGGAGAAAAGAAACTTTTCAATGCTGCCCCCCGACTTTTATTAATAGGTTTAAATACAAATGATTACTTTTCGTTAAAATCTTTATTAATGCCGAAAATGCATACATTTATGTCTTTTTGTTCGCTCGGGCAGCCATGTTGCCACTGAAGCCGGTTTACACTGAGATAATTCATACCCCTTCGTTTGAAGTGTGGTCCCGAAAAATCTTCGTTTGAAGGACTATCTGGCCCTTCCCCTACCTCTACCCTTCCAACCAAAAGAGAAACGAGACACCCCTACCCCTTCACGTGAACGCGCAAAACAGAGGGGTAGGGGAAAGGGCAAGGGCTAAGGGGTAGAATTGGGATTGGGCCTAAAGAATGATCATGTGACTTTTACGTACACCAAGTGACCTGTAAATGCGAGAGAAAAAAAACAGTTTCCATTGCAGGTTTGTGAAATATTCCTTTTTCGAATTGCCTAAAAAACACCTCGTGAGTGTAAAAACTGGTTTTTTTTGGCGATATATGGGAGTTTTGCGAAATCGACATGTTTACATTGGGTGCATTTTCAATTCACAGTTTCAGTTTGCGCAATTTGAAGGGTAATGGAAACGCAGCTAAGTAAGTGCTCTATTCAACCAGCTAGAGCTTATTTCTTGATCCTGCAACATTTATAAGGTGATAAGGTGAAATGATTATCAACAAAACAATTTGTGAATGCAACAACCAAATATGTAATTGTGGAAAACAATGTAATGGTACAATGGTACATCAATATCTAGATGAGTGGAGGTCCTAAAGAAAGCAAAGGATTAACAATATCGACAAGAAGTTCTGAGATTACAGGTTACAACTCTTTCAGAAGTTTAGTAGGTATAGGATCTAGCTTGGATTTGATGCTTTTCATGTCTAAATGTTTTGATGTTTGTTGCTTCATGCCTTTAAACTGGTTTTAACTTGTATTTGTCTCTTTTCACCTCAGATCCGATGGCGCTGAAACAGGAGAGTCAAGACATGAATGAAACGGAAGAGAAAGATCAAAACGAGAAACATGATTTCAAAACTGAAGAAAAAACGATTAGTTGCTCACAGAATGAAAAGACTTCTTCACCAAAAAAAGCTGAAAAAACACAAAACCTTAATTCCCACATGATCATTCACACTGGAGAGAAGCCATTCACCTGCCAACAGTGTGGAAAGAGTTTCAGGCGCAAAGGAAACCTAAAGACTCACATAAGAAGTCACACTGGAGAGAGACCTTACATCTGCAAACTGTGTGGGAAGAGATTCATATACAATGTAAATCTTGATAGGCACATGAAGATTCACTTAAGAGATAACGGTTTTAAATGTCATCAGTGTGAAAGGAGTTTCACAGACACGAATCACCTTCAGGATCATGTTAAAATTCACATCGGAGACAAGCCTCTCATGTGCCATCACTGTGGATTGAGTTGCTCAAGAGAAGCAAACCTCAAGTCTCACATTAGAGTTCACACTGGAGAGAAACCTTTCACCTGCGAACAGTGTGGAAAGAGTTTCAGGGTTAAAGGAAACTTAAAAACTCACATGAGGATTCACACGGGAGAGAAGCCATTCACATGTCTTCAGTGTGAGAAGAGATTCACATATAACAAAGACCTGAAACATTAGAGCCTTTAATTACCGTTCTATATTACTGCGCTGCTTACTGACACACACACACACATATATATATATATATAAAACGGAGATCGCGCAGCTCACACATCCAGGAGAAAAGAAACTTTTCAATGCTGCCCCCCGACTTTTATTAATAGGTTTAAATACAAATGATTACTTTTCGTTAAAATCTTTATTAATGCCGAAAATGCATACATTTATGTCTTTTTGTTCGCTCGGGCAGCCATGTTGCCACTGAAGCCGGTTTACACTGAGATAATTCATACCCCTTCGTTTGAAGTGTGGTCCCGAAAAATCTTCGTTTGAAGGACTATCTGGCCCTTCCCCTACCTCTACCCTTCCAACCAAAAGAGAAACGAGACACCCCTACCCCTTCACGTGAACGCGCAAAACAGAGGGGTAGGGGAAAGGGCAAGGGCTAAGGGGTAGAATTGGGATTGGGCCTAAAGAATGATCATGTGACTTTTACGTACACCAAGTGACCTGTAAATGCGAGAGAAAAAAAACAGTTTCCATTGCAGGTTTGTGAAATATTCCTTTTTCGAATTGCCTAAAAAACACCTCGTGAGTGTAAAAACTGGTTTTTTTTGGCGATATATGGGAGTTTTGCGAAATCGACATGTTTACATTGGGTGCATTTTCAATTCACAGTTTCAGTTTGCGCAATTTGAAGGGTAATGGAAACGCAGCTAAGTAAGTGCTCTATTCAACCAGCTAGAGCTTATTTCTTGATCCTGCAACATTTATAAGGTGAAAGAAGGCCATGATTATCAACAAAACAATTTGTGAATGCAACAACCAAATATGTAATTGTGGAAAACAATGTAATGGTACATCCCTCCATCAATATCTAGATGAGTGGAGGTCCTAAAGAAAGCAAAGGATTAACAATATCGACAAGAAGTTCTGAGATTACAGGTTACAACTCTTTCAGAAGTTTAGTAGGTATAGGATCTAGCTTGGATTTGATGCTTTTCATGTCTAAATGTTTTGATGTTTGTTGCTTCATGCCTTTAAACTGGTGTTAACTTGTATTTGTCTCTTTTCACCTCAGATCCGATGGCGCTGAAACAGGAGAGTCAAGACATGAATGAAACGGAAGAGAAAGATCAAAACGAGAAACATGATTTCAAAACTGAAGAAAAAACGATTAGTTGCTCACAGAATGAAAAGACTTCTTCACCAAAAAAAGCTGAAAAAACACAAAACCTTAATTCCCACATGATCATTCACACTGGAGAGAAGCCATTCACCTGCCAACAGTGTGGAAAGAGTTTCAGGCGCAAAGGAAACCTAAAGACTCACATAAGAAGTCACACTGGAGAGAGACCTTACATCTGCAAACTGTGTGGGAAGAGATTCATATACAATGTAAATCTTGATAGGCACATGAAGATTCACTTAAGAGATAACGGTTTTAAATGTCATCAGTGTGAAAGGAGTTTCACAGACACGAATCACCTTCAGGATCATGTTAAAATTCACATCGGAGACAAGCCTCTCATGTGCCATCACTGTGGATTGAGTTGCTCAAGAGAAGCAAACCTCAAGTCTCACATTAGAGTTCACACTGGAGAGAAACCTTTCACCTGCGAACAGTGTGGAAAGAGTTTCAGGGTTAAAGGAAACTTAAAAACTCACATGAGGATTCACACGGGAGAGAAGCCATTCACATGTCTTCAGTGTGAGAAGAGATTCACATATAACAAAGACCTGAAACATCATTTGAAAAGTCATTCTGGGAAGAAATAGCCATTTTCCTCAACGTGACAAGGTTTAGAAAAATGTCTACAATCATTTTGGAAGACATTCAATTGTAGTCGGTGTATTAAAACTTTTTTTTTCGCCATCACACTTACACTGACCCTGTTTGCGTTCTTTGTTGAAGAGTATGACGAGAAAAAAATGCTGTGTGAAATCAAGTCTCGCACTACAACTGAATGTGGGCTACACCTGATTGTCACCTTCATGCATCCTTCATCTCTTTATGCTTTACCATAAGGCTTTGTATTTTCTTTTGTTAATATGCAGTCCTGTGGCCATTCCTGACCGTCTGCTTTGCTGTAGTTTCAAATATTGAATGGTTGTTGAGATTCCCTCAAATGTTGACTATGTAGAGCCTGTGTACTTGACAGGCAGCCCGCGGGCCGTATCCGGCCCATCTGCATTAATTTTGTGGCCCACATCATGCTGAAAATGAATGTATTTTTATTCAAATTTGCACTGAAAAGTAGCGCAAATATTAAGCAGAGTGACTTTATGCTTGTCACTTAAATGCAGTTGGTACTCCTGACACTTTCCATTGTGTAAATGGCAGAAAGTCCTCTTAGTAGCAACAAACAAACAATAAACTAACCCATTCACAATTTGAATAAAAGTTTAAGCAAGCAAAAAGCGCTCCCATTACAATGAATGGAGCTGTAATCACGTCTATGCGTTCACGTAGATCTAAACTGTAATAAAGTCGATTAGCATTGGATTATAAATATAGGCTACTTTATTATTATGAAAATACCAGAGATGGCACAGATAAACCATAAATTGTTACACTGTCTTCATGTTTGATCAGTTCAAGCGTTTCTATCCTTTTATTCAGTAACAGTGATAGCAGCATGCCTTTGTCCATATTAGGGATTTCCTGGAGGGTCATGAGTTCTATTACTACTGTGATGCATATGTGGAGTTTCTGCACGAGGGCGCCCTCTGGCACCCAGTATGAATGAAACAGACATAACATGTGTTTAGCGCTCAATAATGTGCACTATTTGGGCATAAATAGGAAAGATAATACTTCTGTCTACAGAAATTTGTGAACTATATTTGCTCATGAATGTTTTGAGTTTGAACATTCTGTGTTTGTTTAATACTCAGAGTATGAATGCTTGTTTTGTTTTTTTTGCATTAATATTGCAAATATTGTCTTAAAGTCTTATGATGCAAATTGTAATTTGTGGCCCTTCACATTTTATGTTTAAATGTGGCCCTCTTGGCCTCTGAACTTGAGTACCCCTGATGTAGAGCATGTCTCTCAATTTCATGTGTTGATTCCTCTGAATCAAAATATTAGTCTAACCTTTACCTTGCTGGAAAAGCAACAATGTAACTGGAAGTTTATTAATAAATTGACAAACTGAACAAAATGACTTGATCCAATTGATTTTAGGAGTATTTTAGTCGATTTCAATTTACAGGGGTCATGACATGGATTTCTTTATTATTTTAATATGTTCTTTGAGGTTTACTTATAATGTTAATTATTTGCACAGTGCATAATTAATGGCACACAAAAAATTATAATTTTCAGCCCTTATGCTGAACCTCTCTCAGAAACAGGCTGTTTTTAAGGGGCGTGTCCTTTAAGGCTTCTCAGGAATCAGCCACTGTTATGATTGGCTAACATTATTGCATAGAAAACAGTATAAACGCTCCCTCGCTATTGCATGTTTTGAGTGTTTTGACAAGCCACCGGGACAAGACCACAGGAACCAGTTGAGTCCTCTGCACAATCTGACTTTGCTGCAGCCTGGAATTGAACTGCTGGTTTTGTCTGGCCAGAGGAGAACTGGCCCCCCGACTGAGCCTGGTTTCTCCCAAGGTTTTTTCTCCATTCTGTCACCGATGGAGTTTTGGTTCCTTGCTGCTGTCGCCTCTGGCTTGCTTAGTTGGGGACACTTCATTTTCAGCGATATCGTCGACTTGATTGCACAGAGACTATTTAAACTGAACTGAGCTGGATGATGACATCACTGAATTCAATGATGAACTGCCTTTAACTGAAAAATGAGTGTTTACTATTGTCATTTTGCATTATTGACACACTATTTTCCTATTTAATATTGTAAAGTTGCTTTGACACAATCTGTATTGTTAAAAGCGCTATATAAATAAAGGTGGCTTGACTTGACTTAAGCTATGAAACTTGCAGGATGTTTTAATAGTACAAAGACCTCTTATATGCCAAGAGATCCAAGGCAAATTTGATTTCTCATGTCATCATCCCTTTGATGTTGTAATATCTAGATACGTTTACTGACTGTGGAACCCTGGAAATACCAGGCAATAATTCAAGTTTTGTGCAGGTCTTTTGTTGTTGTTGTTTTTGTTTATCAGCACAGTTCATTCTTTGTTGTGCGTCCAGTAGCCTGTATGTACATATACCTACTGTTTCCTTTCTAATTAATTTGGTGCAATCGGCCTTTGTCAGTCACGTGCGTTATTATGTGTGATGTCACCAAAGGCGCCATTTTGAAGGCATCGTTGCATTGAGCAGTGAACTGAAAAGTGTACAGAGCCATACAGTAAAGACCGATTAAATTGTCATACTGGAGAAACAGAAGTAAATCAAGTAGATACGGTACCGAGATAATCTCAGCTAAATTTTTAGAAACATAACTTATATAACTTGTCATTGATTAACAATTAAAACTGATCCATACTACCTGACGCAAAAAGTTGAGTACCGCCGGCATCGCTGCCTCCAACCTCGTTCTTGTTTACGGTATAAAAACGTATATTATTTACTTAGACTTGATTATATGTTCAGTTTTTGTCTACCATTGATTTGCACACATAATTTGCACAATTGTAAGTTATTACATCATGTGAGTCTCTACCATTAAACCTTACCCTGTTTGTTCAAAATTTAATTTGGCTGATAACAAGTACTGATAAGTACTGATAACAAGGAGACAATCAAAATTAGTTATGAAAATGCAATTATACATACTTTATTATTAATGCAACACTGTGTTAAAAATCAGTTTCAAGATACATAACAGAAGATGGCCCAAAAGCCATCACCAGCTACAGACCCCAGCACTGAGGCCAATCAACAACTGGCAGATGATCTGAACGAGTTCTACTGCAGGTTTGAAAAGCAAAAGCCTGGTCTGACACCCCACAGCCATCAACACCCTCCCCCTCCCTCCCCCCTAATGTTTCTCAGCCTGCACTTAAGATCTGTGAAGATCATGAACGCAAAGTCTTCAGGAAGCAAAAGATAAGGAAAATCAAAGGCCCAGACGGTGTCTCTCCAGCCTGCCTCAAATAATAATAATAATAATTCGTTACATTTATATAGCGCTTTTCTAGGCACTCAAAGGGCTTTACATTGTCATCTCCTCGTCCACCACCAGTGTGCAGCATCCACCTGGATGATGCGACGGCAGCCATAGTGCGCCAGCACGCCCACCACACACCAGCTTATTGGTGGAGAGGAGACAGAGTGATGAAGCCAATAAGTAGATATGGGAATTGTTAGGAGGCCATGATGATCAGAGGCCAATGGGCAAATTTGGCCAGGATGCCGAGGTCACACCTCTACTCTTTTTGAAAGACATCCTGGGATTTTTAATGACCACAGAGAGTCAGGACCTTGGCTTAACGTCTCATCCGAAGGACGGTGCTTGTTGACAGTATAGTGTCCTCGTCACTTTACTGGGGCGCTAGGACCCACACAGACCACAGGGTGAGCACCCCCTGCTGGCCTCACTAACACCTCTTCCAGCAGCAACCTAGTTTTCCCAGGAGGTCTCCCATCCAGGAACTAACCAGGCTCAACCCTGCTTAGTTTCAGTGGGTAACCAGTCTTGGGCTACAGGGTGATATGTCTCAAAGCCTGTGCTGTCCAGCTATCATCCATCTTCACACAGCTCCGGTGATCTGTTGAAGATCAATGTGAAGTCCCCTCCTGCTTCAAATGTTCCACCATCATCCCTGTACCCAAGAAACAAAAAATCACAGGACTTAATGACTACAGACCTGTGGTGATTAAGTCATCTGAGAGACTGGTGTTGGCCCACCTGAAGGACATTACTGGACCATTGCTGGACCCCCTGCAGTTTGCTTACCGAGCAAACAGGTCTGTGGATGATGCAGTCAATATGGGACTGCACTACATCCTGCAACACCTGGACAAACCAGGGACTTATGCAAGGATCTTGTTTGTGGACTTCAGCTCCGCTTTCAACACCATCATCCCGGACACCCTTCAGAATAAACGGACCCAGCCCTCTGTGCCCACCTCCATCTGTCAGTGGATCACCAGCTTCCTGACAGACAGGCAGCAGCTAGTGAGGCTGGGAAAACTCACATCCAACACCTGCACCATCAGCACTGGAGCTCCTCAGGGCTGAGTTCTCTCTCCACTGCTCTTCTCCCTCTACACAAATGACTGCACCTCTAAAGACCCCTCTGTCAAGCTCCTGAAGTTTGCAGACGACACTACACTCATCGGTCTCATCCAGGACGGAGACGAGTCTGCTTACTGACAAGAGGTTGAGCAGCTGGCTGTCTGGTGCAGTCACAACAACCTGGAGCTCAACACGCTCAAAACTGTGGAGATATCTCCCTTCAGGCAGACGCTACAGATCTCTGCACACTAGAACATCTAGGCGTAAAAACAGTTTTTCCCCCCATGCCATCTCCAGCTTAAACAGCTAACACAGGAATCATTACATGTGTTCTTTAATTCATTCTCCATCTTTAATTATTGCCTCTTTCTCAAGTATTATGTAAATACATATGCATATCTCTTTATTTATACAGTTGTATATAGAGTCAATAATGCACAAATCTGTACATAAATGTACTGTTCCAGAATCATACACATTGTTACTATTTATTGTCAAGTATTACTATTTAAATGTTTTTTTGTTCTCATGTCAGATGTGTATGTATGTATGTACCAGGAGCACTTTAACACTAGAACCGCCAGGGGTCGCTGTATACCTAAAAGCGCCAGCGGGTAAATTTTACCCACACACATGACAGCTGTATTTATATGGCTAAAGAACATTATTTCACTATATTATGCTACTGTCTTCACAAAGAAGTGTCTAGAGTCATGAAATTATTATGTCTAGTCATCAACTATACTTTTATCCTGTTGTTTTATCTTCAAGACTTTTTAATGCAGCCTACGCTAATCCATAGATATCAGTAGCCTAAGCTAGAAAAAAAAGAGCCTGCACTGACAACAGAAATTAGAAGGTAGTAGCCTAAATATTTGGGTGATGTAATATTATAATACAATGTCATTAATCAATATATCAAAGGGGTCATATGATGCGATTTCAAGTTTTGCTTTCTCTTTGGAGTGTTACAAGCTGATTGTGCATAGATAAGATCCCTGAAGTTGCAAAGACTAAAGTCTCAAAACCAAAGAGGTATTCTTTATCAAAGTTAAGACTCTGCCACGCCCCCCTAAAACGGCTCGTTCTAACACGCCCCCACATATCTACATCACTATGTGGAAATATTAGCATAATGCACCCAAATGTTCAGCAGAGAAAGGCGGCGTGGTTTCAGTAACCGCAGTTAGTGTTGAAGCAGCATGTCAGGGAGACGCTGTGTGTTTCTAGAAGAAAGCAAAAGCACTTTATTTGGTCTTCCGAAAGTAGATGCATTTAGGAATCTTTAAGATGACTTACAACAGAACAGCAATGCATTTTATGGGCGACCGTTTCGTGAACCTAGGAGAGGAGGTCATTCTGACTTTTGATAATAAATCATCAGTGAAACTGTGTCGATGAATCAGAATAGATTGATGAGAGATTCTACCCATAATGCTTTGAGCTGCATGATAAATCAGTAACAGTGAGATGTTACAGAGACTCTTCATGACATTAATACTGCAGCTCAACTTCTGTCACTCAAATAACAGAATAAATGTGTCAGAAATCCTCATATAGACAGTAAGATTTGTGTCTGTGTGTGTTTTATTTGTCGTGTCTCGTCAATCATTTGTTTTAATACTGTCCAAATGTAAAAGTCACAAACATGATTATTGAAGAATTTGTAATTAATTTCTCTTTTTGTACAGAAATAATGTAACACAATGACAAATCAACTTGAGATCAGATTTTAATTGATGTTTGTATCATGAATAAAATCAATTCCTCACAAGACTGAAATGAGCTGCTGACATTAAATGCTGTGATTAATGTCATATTTTATAATCAAATATATTGTAACTACACTGGAAAAAAAATCTGTTGGATTAACATAAAAATATGTACAACCGATGTACATATTTGTTTTTTTTATGTTCTCTTAACATAATTTATCTGTTTATGTTACCTAACTTGTGTTTGTCAAATGAACATGATTTTAAATGATGTTTTTATGCCACGTTACCTCCTGTTGATTTAACATTATTTTTGCTTAAATTAAAGCTTTATCCACTATATGCAGTAGTGTTCCAATAAATTAAATAAAACTATGATAAAATGTGCAATAAATCCAGATAAAATTAATAACAGAATAAAAAAGCTTTGGTAAACTACAATTACTACTTTTTTAAATAAATAAAAGCGTTTTAGCAACCTTAAAGGGGTCATATGATGCGATTTCATTTTTTCCTTTCTCTTTGGAGTGTTACAAGCTCTTGGTGCATAAAGAAGATCTGTAAAGTTGCAAAGACTAAAGTCTCAAATCCAAAGAGATATTCTTTATAAAAGTTCAGAGTCAGCCACACCTACCTAAAACGGCTCGTTCTAACACGCCTCCACATGTCTACATCACTATGTGGGAAGATTTGCATAACGCCGCCCAAATGTTCACGCAAAGAAAGAAGGCGTTACTTTTATTCTCGCTGTTGTATTGTTGTTGCTGCCGCCATGTCCTGAAGACGCTGTGTGCTTCGTTGTGAAAGCGAAACTACTTTGTTTGGTCTTCCAAAAGAGGACACGACTAGAAATCAGTGGTTAAGTTGTATTTACATCACTGTTCCAGAACACTTCAACCTAAATATTAATTTGTGTGCAGCATTATTTTATGGAGGACTGTTTCCTGATCCTGGGAGAGTAGACTACAATGCCGGCTGTTCTGACTCACAGACTGTAAGTACG
>NW_015506715.1:57640-76657 GCF_001515645.1 Sinocyclocheilus grahami
CATATTTAAAGGATTTGCCACTGATGATTCAAACGCTAGTTTTGAGCAGGGTAGAGTAGCGTTTGTAGGTTGTAATTTCTCCGATCACAAATGCAGACATGGTTTTATGTTTATGTGGCTCGATGCAACACAACACGTAAAAAGACAGTATAAGTTATTATAATCAGTAATTATGTCCCCACTGGATGCAACAAATGCCTCGTTTATAATGGGTTTTCATGTTTTTGTCTCGTCGCTCCGGCCTGACGGCATCATCACAGTATGGTGAGGGGCGTAACATTTCTGTCTCACGCTTGAGGTATTCGGCCAATCACAACGCACTGGATAGCTGGCCAATCACAGCACACCTCGCTTTTCAGACCGATGAGCTTTGTAAAAATCGACGTGTTTCAGAAAGGCGGGACATAGAGGAGAAACAATAATGTACAGTATGTGGAAAATAATGTGTTTTGAACTTTATGACCCCTTTAAAACACATCAGCCATAGAATAGTACAATGGCAAATTCGCATAGGCTTTATTAAACGTCTAACTTTTAACAAAATGAAAAACATGGATATAGCCTTGCGTTGTAACCCAAATAAATAAGGTCTAAAGACACTCACTTATATGAAAGAAATTAAAGTTTTATTAACAAAAGTAGCGCTTTTGGATCCGCCATCATATGTCAGTCACTCTTGTCACGTGACCTCCCCTTCTCCCTGCTTAAAATACATTCCTGCGGCTATATATTCATTATTAACTGGAAATATCACAAATGCTCTGTAGTTAATAGGGAATTGAGAGCACTCCACACTTGCTTATATAAGATCTGTGTTGTTGAGAACTTAAGGAATCTGTGATTAATTTCTTACAGATCCACGTGACACAATTATAAAGGCATTTGTTAAAGTGGAGAGTGAAGACGTGAAGATTGAAGAAACATTCAGAGACAAACATGAAGATACTGAGGAACAAACAAAGATGGAGTTTATTAAAGAGGAGAGTGAAGACATGAAGATTGAAGAAACATTCAGAGCCAAACATGAAGATACTGAGACACAAACAAAGATGGAGTTTATTAAAGAGGAGAGTGAAGACGTGAAGATTGAAGAAACATTCAGAGCCAAACATGAAGATACTGAGACACAAACAGGTTGGTTTTCATTCTCAAAGCTGAACTCGCTCATTTGATCCTTATTAAAATGTCCAACTCTACAGAAAGGAATTATATTTTTGAAGAATGTCATGAATTTTGTAATTAAAAATGTTTTATTTGACATGGAGCAGGTTGCATCGTGTTAGGGTTGCCACCTTCAGCGAGGCAAAATAAGGGACACCCATTCACGACCCCCCCCAAAATAACACCAGGGACAAATAATCAGTGAGGAACTCATAACTCAATAAACCATTAGAAAACATGCTCAAGTATGTGAACTTGCAACAGAACACAATAATATATTAATATTATTAGTAGTATTTTTCTTGACAGTTCTGTAGCTGTTACCTGGATGGGATGAATTTTTTTTTTATTCATTTGCTTAAATTAGTACTACATGATTATATAATTATTTGTCCCATTTTTATCCAAGTAATTTAGCTTTTTTTTTTACTTTTTAATATGTCAAGTTGTATATGACATATTCTTGTATATTTATGATTAATACATAGGGTGTAACATTAATTATAATCTATTATTTATTATGTCTGAAAATATAATAATTATGTCTACCAAGCTCTGATAATGTATGGAATATTATATTAACAGACTGACCACATTTTAGTAAAACAATAGGCCAATGTCTCTTTAAAGGTATGGTTACCCAGGTTGTTCTAAACCTGCATAAAGTTCTTCTGTTGAACACAAAAGAAGATATTTTGAAGAATGTGGGTAACTAAACAGCTTCTGGTCCTCTGTAACTTCCATAGTAGAGAAAAAAAATGCTATCAGAGTCTTTAGGGACCAGAAACTGTTTGGTTACCCACATTCTTCAAAGTATCTTCTTTTGTGTTCAACAGAAGAAAGAAATGATTACAGGTTTGGAACAACTTGTGGGTGTGTAAACGATGACACAATTGACACATTTTTGGGTGAACTGTCCCTTTAAGTCAGACAGTCCACCGTGAGCAACTCAAATGCTTCTCTGCAAACTGTGCATTCATCATTAGTTACTGGACAGACCCACTGATAACTTTCCCATTCAGCTAGGGGTGTTGGATTCCAGGTTTTTCCAGAGTCGACTCCGACTCACGACTCCCACCATACGACTCCATTTAGCATGACTGTCCAATTTAACTTTAAATGAGCTATCAAATGTTAAAGTCTGCATGAACCGGAAGTTGCTGCCGACTTTCTTTCAGTGTAGTGACGTATTTCCAGCTGAAACGGAATACTGAATAGAGGGCATGGTTTTATGTTTGCGCTCCTCCTCTCGGTCTCTCACTCGTGCAATCTAAAGGATATTCTGCCCAAGCCGTCAAACTGACGTCATCAGAGAAGGAATGCCATTCTTGATTTACAGTTAGTTAGTTAGTTTGACACAAACAGCCGAGGTTAAACAGATAGTTCACCCTAAAATGAAAATTCTGTCATTAATTACTCACCCTCATGTCGTTCCAAACCCGTAAGACCTTCGTTCATCTTCGGAACACAAATAAAGATTTTTGATTAAATCTGAGAGCTCTCTGACCCTCCCCTAGACAGCAAGGGTCCTTACACGATCAACATCCAGAAACGTGGCAAGGACATCGGTAAAATAATCCATGTGACATCAGGGGTTCAACCGTAATTTTACGAAGCTACGATAATACTTTTTGAGCGCAAAAAAAAGGACTTTATTCAACAATTCATCTCCTCCACCGTAGCGCCATTTTGGAGAGTATCCACTGAACATTAATTGCGTATGCTGTTTTGTGTCAGCTGCGTCACACCGGAACAGCATACGTTGTTTAGTCCAGCTGATACTCTCCAAAATGGCGCTACAGGGTGACGCGGAGGAGACGAATTGTATTCTCGTAGCTTCGTAAAATTACGGTTGAACCCCTGATGACACATGGATTATTTTACAGATCTCCTTGCTACGTCTCTGGACTTGGGGACATTTCAGTTGTATTGCTGTCTATGCAGGGTCAGACAGCTCGCAGATTCCATCAAAAATATCTTCATTTGTGTTCCGAAGATGAACGAGGGTCTTACGGGTTTGAAACAACATGAGGGTGAGTAATTAATGACAGAATTTCCATTTTTGGGTGAACTAACCCTTTAATTTTATAAATCAGATTAAGTAATCCAGATTACATGTAATCAGTTACTACTCAGTGCTGTGTGTTCTAAGAAGTGTGAAATGGAATTATATAGATTTACTGTACATGCAAATTATGTGTTAAATTTTATGTGATATCTTCTTTCCTCAAGGCCTGTATAAAACAAGATAGATTGGCCAGTCTTTTACAACTCTTTTGTCTTGTAAAGTAATAGCGGCATAAAATTAAATAGAATTTTCCATTTCATTAACAGATAAGCAATGGGCCATACTAATTCCTCCGGTCATTTTAAGTTAACACTGAATCATATTGGTCAAATTACTGACTTTTTAGCCTTGACCTCATTGATGGATCACTGTTGTAGAAGATCACCTGTGAAGATTTATGTGTGGGCTTCATTCATTAGCTTCCAGGTGTTAGTGGTAGCATGTTAGATACTCTTAAACTCTAAAAGCTGATCTTTATCACCGTTAAAGCAATAATACATAGAAACATCCAGATCAAATGCTACATGTCTTTTATTATTTCAGCAGAGTCCGGAATCATTCAACCAATCATGGACGCTGAAGCAAACAAGTGTTGCGTGCAGTGGAACATGGTGATGTATGGCTCCCCAAAGCTGCTTTGCTCTGTAAATTAAAGTGCTTAATTGCTGCCTTATTGCCCGGTGAAGATGAATAATAGTCAGGAGGCTTATCATTGGCAGCAGACCGTGAACCAGCCTCCTCACACTGAGCCCGACATCCCTCCTCAGACGTTCACTTCCAGAAGAGACTCTAGAGCAGATAAAGTCTTGGCTGAGTAGTGAAATTATGAGAAGCATCCACTTCCTAGAATGCTGGTTTGTGTATAAAGTTAGGAATGACTTGCAAATGTGATAATCATTTTGGTTACTGAACTTTATTGAACTGTAGTTGCTTGCTTTCAAATCTTTGATTTGTTGCATTAATATCAATAAAATCATACAACTGGTATACACTATAAATATTGGCTCCTAGTGCACATCTGATCACCAGCTCTACATAAATTGTAAAAAAAAAAAAATGGCTTGGGCCCCAAAGTGGTTTGCCTGGCAGAACCAACCTCTCAGAGGAATTATCTGACAAAGTTTTGGGTCTTTCCTGTACTGTGTCTACATCCCGCTACCAGTCAGAATGTCAGTTGACTGACTCCTGGGAGACGTATCCAGCAACATGATTGAATGAGAGTAAATTATGAGTGAACTGTGCCATCTCCCTTATGGGCCCTTCTGTTTCAATTTGGCAGATCTCTGGGCAAGGATGGAGAGCGATAATACTGAGCAGTCTCATTGGTCTCAAAGTTCATAATTTGTCAAGAATGCATCCAGCCAGTTTTTTTTTTCAGAGAATTTGCTGCATGGATATGCCTAGCTTTCCAAATGACTGATCTAAGATGGATCTAGATTTAAATGATTGGACTTGTTGAACTTGCTCCATGTTTACATCAGTGATATCAAACATTGTTCTTCTGTTGAACACAAAAGAAGATATTTTGAAGAATGTGGGTAACTAAACAGCTTCTGGTCCTCTGTAACTTCCATAGTAGAGAAAAAAAATGCTATCAGAGTCTTTAGGGACCAGAAACTGTTTGGTTACCCACATTCTTCAAAGTATCTTCTTTTGTGTTCAACAGAAGAAAGAAATGATTACAGGTTTGGAACAACTTGTGGGTGTGTAAACGATGACACAATTGACACATTTTTGGGTGAACTGTCCCTTTAAGTCAGACAGTCCACCGTGAGCAACTCAAATGCTTCTCTGCAAACTGTGCATTCATCATTAGTTACTGGACAGACCCACTGATAACTTTCCCATTCAGCTAGGGGTGTTGGATTCCAGGTTTTTCCAGAGTCGACTCCGACTCACGACTCCCACCATACGACTCCATTTAGCATGACTGTCCAATTTAACTTTAAATGAGCTATCAAATGTTAAAGTCTGCATGAACCGGAAGTTGCTGCCGACTTTCTTTCAGTGTAGTGACGTATTTCCAGCTGAAACGGAATACTGAATAGAGGGCATGGTTTTATGTTTGCGCTCCTCCTCTCGGTCTCTCACTCGTAGCAATCTAAACGGTTTAAGGATATTCTGCCCAAGCCGTCAAACTGACGTCATCAGAGAAGGAATGCCATTCTTGATTTACAGTTAGTTTAATGATTAGACACAAACAGCCGAGGTTAAACAGATAGTTCACCCTAAAATGAAAATTCTGTCATTAATTACTCACCCTCATGTCGTTCCAAACCCGTAAGACCTTCGTTCATCTTCGGAACACAAATAAAGATTTTTGATTAAATCTGAGAGCTCTCTGACCCTCCCCTAGACAGCAAGGGTCCTTACACGATCAACATCCAGAAACGTGGCAAGGACATCGGTAAAATAATCCATGTGACATCAGGGGTTCAACCGTAATTTTACGAAGCTACGATAATACTTTTTGAGCGCAAAAAAAAGGACTTTATTCAACAATTCATCTCCTCCACCGTAGCGCCATTTTGGAGAGTATCCACTGAACATTAATTGCGTATGCTGTTTTGTGTCAGCTGCGTCACACAGATAAGTTTTTTTTTCCATTCAGATCAAAGCGTAAATGACGTAAATAGCGTATCCGTGTGACGCAGCTGACACAAAACAGCATACGCAATTAACATTCAGTGGATACTCTCCAAAATGGCGCTACGGTGGAGGAGATGAATTGTTGAATAAAGTCCTTTTTTTTGCGCTCAAAAAGTATTATCGTAGCTTCGTAAAATTACAGTTGAACCCCTGATGTCACATGGATTATTTTACCGATGTCCTTGCTAGATTTCTGGACCTTGATCGTGTACGGACCCTTGCGGTCTATGGGAGGGTTTGGAACAACATGAGGATGAGCAATTAATGACAATTTTCATTTTTGGGTGAACAATCCCTTTAATCATGGAAAACCAAATGTATATTGACTGCATTAAAGATAACATCGCATAACAAAACATCAGTTAAACTATTGTTAAACGTATAATTACAAACTACATTTACCATGACTGTTATTTATTTCTAAAGTAATCTTCATGTAGGATAAATGTATGTGAAAGTCGTTTCTTTATGACCAGCAGATTACTTGTAATAAGGATGTAAATGCAAAATAAATGGCACGAGACGGCTGTTTTAACTTAAAATTTCTTCCCATTATTTGAAGTGATGATGATAAAATGTTAATCAATAATCTTTGCTGTTTTTTAAGATTACATTTAACACCTCCTTTAATAACTTGGTGCCTATAAGATCTACATGTTGGTTTTGATGTTTGTGCCATTATAAATGGTGTTAATCTGGATTTGTGTTTTTTGCATTAGACCTGATGACACTGAAAGAGGAGAGTCAAGAACTCAGTGTTCAGCATGAGAAATATGATTTCATGACTGGAGAAAAATCATTTAGTTGCTCACATACTGAAAAGACTTCACGAAAAAGAGCTCAAAAGACAGCAAAGAGAAGTTATTTCACCTGCCAACAGTGCGGGAAAAGTTTCATTAAAAAACCAAACCTTAAAAAACACACTAGAATTCACACTGGAGAGAAACCTTACACATGCTCTCAGTGTGGGAAAAGTTTGAATCATAAACAACACCTCGATGACCACACGAGGATTCATACTGGAGAGAAACCTTTCACCTGCCAACCTGCCAAACCTAGGGAAACATGAAGATTCACACTGAAGAGAAGCCGTTTACATGTGATCAGAGTTTCGAATATAAAGTAGCTCTTTAACGTGTACAGTCACACCGGTGTGATTATTGTTCAGTGTGTCGTGTGATTAACTACTAAATTCGGATATGCTTTTGTGTTTGGCTGGTGCTGAGCCAGAGATGGACGTCGTGCTCAGCGCTGGTCATATCCCTTTCGAAAATTAACCATGCTTTTACTGTAGCAACCATGACTGTAGTAACCAGTTTTACTAAAGTAGGTTGCATTACATTTAACTAAAGTTTTGCAATGAACTTCTGCAAAATAAAAAATAAGTTACTATTGTATGAAACAGACTTTATTAATGTGGAAAAAAAGTGCTACTAATGACATGCTAATAGTGTACTTGATTGTATTATTTAAAGACCATAAACGTATTAAAGTATATCATATTAATGGAATGTTAACATAAATACAATACAATTGAAATCAATTATTTAATCTATAAAAATATGTGTGCAATGCATTATAAATACATTTTGTATATTAAGATTATATTTTAAATAATTAATAAGTTTATTTTCTGTGTATGATGAGTAAATTGAAAAGTGAAAAATGAAAGATGGTTTCAGTTGTACTAGTGGTAACTATAAAGTATTCTCGTCGCTTCATAAAATTCAGATTGAACCACTGATGGCAGATGGTCTATTCTGACGATGCTTTTCATACTTTTCTGGACCGTGACCGTGTAATTTACTTGGCAGTCAATGGGACAGTCACAAGCCTTCCGGTTTTCATCCAAAATATCTTAAATTGTGTTCCGAAGACGAACAAAGCTTTTACGGGTTTGGAACGACATGGGGGTAAGTGATTAATGACAAAATTTTCATTTTGGGGTGGAGTATCCCTTTAAGAACACAGATAAACATTGTCAAAGTAGAGCGTTTATTGTCTTAATGTTCTGTTTGAATGTCATAATTCAAAAAATTTCTGTCTTCATTTATTCAGTTAGCGACAGATGGATGCTTTTGTCCATATTAGGAATTTCCTGGAGCATCATGTTGCTTTTTTAATGCTTATGTGGGTTTTCTGCGCGAGGGCACCCTCAGGCGTCCAGTATGAATGAAACGGACATTAATGTGTTTATAGCACTAAATAATGGCCAATCCATAAAAATAATACTTCTCCGAGAAGAAATTTGAAGACAAATGATAATCTGTTTTTATGACTGCGGAGACCCAACTCTGAGGCACAAATACGCCCACAGTGTTGACACTTCGGACCCTTTGGGATAACAAGTACAGCAGCATGTCTGCGATGACGGATCTGCCGTCTGGGTCATAACCGCTTCCCAGGCATCAAGACCGATCCAGGTGGACTTCCAGGCGACTCTGTCAGCTGCTAGACCTTCGAGGGAGATTGCTGGGATGCCACAAGACTTCAGTATAGATTTCAGATGATCTACATAACGGTTTTTTGGCATCCGGTCAGAGGACAGTCTGAAAACATGACCGACCCAGCGCAGTTGTCACTGGTAGAGGATATATTTCAAAGAGGTGATGTTGGCTTTGCGCCGAAGTTCATTATTGGGTGACATAAAGGGTTATGGGTGTAGTGTGTCAGTAGGAAATATCAGTTTAAATTTCCAAACATTCATTTTGCCATTAATTGTAATAATCCAGTGAGATTTTTGTCTGACAACAGCCAGTGCAGATCTGATCTGATCATCATCCAGTCTGTCTGGAATCACATGAAGAAACAGAACAAACTGAGACAGACTAAATCCAGAAGAACTGTGGCAAGGTCTCCAAGATGCTTCAAGAAACCTACCTAGGCTATACAACAAGGAGGCACCGTGAGATTGTTTTGCCATTAATTGTAATAATCCAGTGAAATTTTTGTCTGACAACAGCCAGTGCAGATCTGATCTGATCATCATCCAGTCTGTCTAACTGTCTAACAAACTGAGACAGACTAAATCCAGAAGAACTGTGGCAAGGTCTCCAAGATGCTTCAAGAAACCTACCTAGGCTATACAACAAGGAGGCACCGTGAGATTGGCAGGGATTGCATCTTGGTGGAAATTGCATTGGAAAGTGCACTTCTGATGGTAAGGTCATTGCAAGCCTTAACACTGAGACATCGTCTAGGCTTCTGTCTTCGAACAGCCGGGCATATGTGCAATCTCATAGTTGCACGTACTAGGCAATGGTCTGTCCAGCATGACGATTTTATCATGGGGAGGTATAGAGCGAAGTACTGCAGAGAGCGCTACATAAAAACTGCTCTTGGTTGCATCATCGGATGCAAGTGTGGGAGCATAAGCGCTAATGATTGTCAAGTAACAACAGAGGCGGACAAAGTACACAACTTCATTACTTGAGTGAAAGTACAGATACTACTGGTCAAATACTACTCCACTACAAGTGAAAGTTGTAAAGACAGGTTTTTACTTAAGTAAACATGCAGGTTTACATGCTTTTAAAAGTACTCAAGTTTGCATTGTTTTATTGTCACATTGTCGTATACTTACAATACTTAATGCCACTAATGCAACCTATTGAATACACTGATTAGCTTGTATTATCTTTGGAATGAAGAGCTTTTATGTTACCAAACCTATAGAAATGGAACAACTGAAGGAAGATAATCATCTTTATTTATTATTTAACACTCCTACAGCTATATTGTAACTTTTAAACAAGTATTAAAATGAGTTCAAAGTTCTTTTTCAAAGAGATATTGAAGGATATGACATGGTTCATTTTAGGCAAACAAAGCAAACAAGAAAACTGGAACATACTCTCTCAGTATGGCCATTTTGCCATCAACTGATCAGTATGCTCATAAATAAGTGAACTTCACAACATGTGGCTAGGGTTGGGTATTGTTAAAATTTTATCCACTCCGATTCTGATTCTGCGTATTGATTTCAATTCTTATCGATTCCCAGTTTAGATTTCAAAGTTGTAAAAAAGTGAAGTAAAACATTGACCTGTGCGATCATTTGTTGTTTGTCATTTTGTTTGCAAAAAAAGATATGTATTTATGTGCAGTGTTTTGACAATAAAAGGATTTATATACTTCCTTGACCAGTTTTTAGCAGTAATTTACCAGGAGGCCTGAGTAGTAAGGTTTTTTATATATGGTAATAACAGACATTTTTGACGGATATATTAGCCTACCATTTGTATTGCCATAGTTTTAACTACAAATATTAGTAACTATGTTAAATTTGTGGTTACTGTAGTTTTACTACAAATAGCATAATAATGGCTACTATAGTGAGAGACTGGTAAATTTGTGAAAACTGATTTTTACCGCAAATACCATAGTTAAACTAGTTACTATAGTAAAAAATATGGTTAATTTTCCAAAGAGCTTTAACGAGTTAACACATACACATGAGAGTTCACACAGACTAAAAACTGCAAGTGTGAGCGGTGCGTATTTTTTTCGGCGTGCATGTTAATCAATGAGTGAATTCACACCGGCAGCAGGAGCAGCGCTGTAGCGATTGTTTCGGCACCGAGTCTATTTTTGCTGCGCTGCTGACGCTCAAGTAAAGTGACAGCACACTTTTGATGCACAAAATAAACATGATTTCACACAAAACGTGCTAAAAATACAGTGTGTTTTAACGTGAATTGGAGTATGCCAGGAAAGAAAATTAAGAATGAAAAATATGTATAGAAGATTTATCCATTTTAGTTCACCCCAAAATTAAAATTCTGTCATTAATTACTCGCCCTCATGTCGTTCCAAACCCGTAAGACCTCTATTCATCTTCGGAAAAACGAATCAAGATATTTTTGATGCATTCTTGTGAGCTCTCTGACCCTCCCATAGACAGCAATGTACTTAACATGATCAATGTCCAGAAACATAGCAAGGACTTCAGCAAAATAATCCATGTGGCATCAGGGGTTCAATCGTAATTTTACGAAGCTACAAGATTACTTTTTGTGCGCAAAGAAAATAAAATCAATGACTTTATTCAATAATGAATAGTGTTCACCGCCTGTTTGATTACATGACATTAACTAACTGCTTGATTTTTACTGTTTGTTTCTGCCATATGGACATCAACTTGAGATAGTCACCACTGATAAGCTATTGCTAAATATAATGTTCAGTTCAATTTTATTTACAGTATATAGCACATTTAAAAACAACCATGGCTAACCAAAGTGCTTAATGTCCGGAGAAACACAAACAAGACAAATACAGTAAAAACGTCACAATGGCTCAGCTCGAAATAAAAGCCAAGGAATACAGGTGTGTCTTACGTAACGACTCAAAAATTCCAGCAGTCTGAGCAGTTCTTATGTGTACAGGTAAACTGTTCCATAAATTAGGTGCCACCACTGAAAAAGCTCGGTCACCTTTATTTTTTAACCTGGCTCTCGAACATCGAGGAGCACCTGATTGGACAACCTCAGTGCTTTAACAGAAGTGTGAACATGTAAAAGCTCTGATAAATAAGCAGGTGCCAACCCATTTATAATCTTAAAAACAAACAATAAAATCTTGAAATCAATCCTGAAGCGGACAGGAAGCCAATGTAGTGAAGCTAAGACTAGGGTAATGTGCTCATACTTTTTAGTCCCAGTTAGAAGCCGAGCTGCTGCATTTTGGACTAACTGTAAGCATTGAAGAGATGACTGATCCAAACCAACATATAAAGAGTTACGGTAGTCTAGTCTAGATGTTATAAAAGCATGAGTTACACTTTCAAACTCCTTACGCGGCTGGTAGGGCTTGACTTTAGCCAACAGTCTCAGTTGAAAGAAACTGGCTTTTACAGCAGAACTAATCTGTTTTTCAAATTTAAAAGCACTGTCAAAAACCACACCGAGATTACGGGGTAAATGGATGAACATACAGACCTAAATTACCAAGTGCATCTACACAAGCACTTAAATCCCCAAGATGACCAAACACAACAATCTCAGAAAAGAAAGTTCTGATCCAGCTCAATCTCTCAGGCAATTAAGTAATGACAGAAATTAAGCTTAATTGAATGACGTTTTAATGGCTACAGATTCTGGAGATTCCGTCATTTTAGAAATGCTGGACCTATCTTCAGCTTTTGATACTGTTGATCACGAGATTCTTATCTCTCAATTAGAATATTTTGTAGGCCTGGGAGGTGCTGTTTTAAGTTGGTTTAAATCCTTTTTAACTAATAGAAGATTTAGGGTTAAAATTGGTAATTGTACTTCATCTCTGGGTCTTTCAACATGTGGTGATCCTCAGGGCTCGATTTTAGCTCCTACTCTTTTTTCTCTATATTTACTTCCTCTGGGTTCTGTGTTTAGAAAGCATGGAGTTTCTTTTCATTGTTATGCTGATTACATGCAAATATATTTAACAGTTACTAGGAAAAAAGAAAGTGCTGTAAATACTTTATCTGCTTGTCTTGATGATGTTAAATCCTGGCTTTCTAAAAAAATTATTTTCTTAAACAGATAAAACGGAGGTCATAGTTTTTAACTCCTCAGACCCCAGGCATCAAAATCTATTTGTTCTTAAGCACCTAAATTAATTTACTTCCCCTTCAGTGCGAAATTTGGGTGTAGAGTTTGATAATTCTTTAAAATTCGATAAACAGATCAGTTCTGTCGTAGGCTCCAGCTTCTTCTACCTTCGGTCCCTTTCTAAAATTAAACCATTTCTTTCTGTAGTTTCCTTAGAGATTGCCATTCATGCCTTCATCACGTCATGGCTGGATTACTGTAACTCACTGTGCTATGGCATTTCAAAAACTAAAATTTCTCATTTACAGGTAGTACAAAATGCAGCAGCTAGATTTCTGAAGGGGTGTAAAAAATTTGATCATGTTACACCCATTCTGAGATCCCTGCATTGGCTGCCTGTTCAGTACAGAATTGAGTTTAAAATTCTTCTATTTGTCTACAAATCATTGAACAATTTAGCTCCGCCTTATCTTACAAACCTACTTCATCCCTACATCCCGACAAGATGATTACGATCCGAGGAAAAACTTCTCCTCCAGATCCCTCACACTCGTCTAAAGACGAGAGGAAATAGAGCATTTGAAGTGGCTGGTCCTACTCTCTGGAACAACTTACCATCTCCTATTAGAATGGCCTCCACTCTATCTGTGTTTAAATCTTGTCTAAAAACTCATCTTTTTACTTTGGCATTAAATTAATTAATTTAGTTATAGTCATGTAATGTGTATTTGACATTATGCTATTAATATTTTACTTATTGTATTTGTACAGAGTGTACGGCACTTTGGTCGGCTTTTAGTTGTTTTTAAATGTGCTATAGAAATTTGTAATAAATTTGTAAATCATCCGCATTCCCGTGGAAGGAGATATTCTGCTTTCTAAAGATATACCCCAAGGGCATCATATACAAAGAAAACAACATGGGGCCCAATATTGACCCTTGGGGGCCACCACAAAAAAGAGGGGCAGCAGATGAAGAAAATTCACCAAGGTGAACAAAAAAACTTCTGTCTGTCGAATACAATTGAAACTATTTAACCCTTTAGGCGCCAGGAATTTTTGGGGAAAATGCTGGATTTTGACATCAAGATTTCAAAAGCTTGTGGCTTGAAAGGGCTTAAAGATCTACTGTAAATTAGAAAAATGTTGGGCATGACCGAAAGTTTGTGGGGTGTAAATATACTCGTCTAATTTGTATATTATGACGTCATCAGTACCATCAGTAAGATGTACCATCTTGAATTTCATAATATTCAGCAAATAGTAGATATTGAAGCTATATTGTAGATATGTTTTTTATTTTTATCTTTTTATCCTAATTCCAAATGATCAGAAAAGAGGAAACCAACAATAAAACAGGAGAAAGTGCTAAATTATTACTATATTACTATACTATATAGTAGTAAAACGCATGTGAACAGTAGCCTACCTTTTGATCAGTAATATTCAGGAAATAATAGATATTGTCTTGTCTTCACTCTCCTCTTTAATAAACTCCATCTTTGTTTGTTCCTCAGTATCTTCATGTTTGTCTCTGAATGTTTCTTCAATCTTCAGGTCTTCACTCTCCTCTTTAACAAATGCCTTTATAATTGTGTCACATGGATCTGTAAGAGATGAATCACAGATTCCTTAAGTTCTCAACAACACAGACCTTATATAAGCAAGTGTGAAGTGCTCTCAATTCTCTATTAACTACAGAGCATTTGTGATATTTCCAGTTAAGAATTAAGTAGCCTATCTTTATATGAGCAGTTTCCTTTTTAGAAGAAAGAAATATGGTTCACTGATTAAAGCTGTACATGTTCGGTTTCATCAAGCAGCAAACATATGACAACATACTCAGGTGTTACACCTCATCTAACATTGTTAGGAGTGAATGATGTACAGTTTCTAAATATAAGATGCATTAAGCAGTTTATTAGAAACACTTAAACTGTAGAAGTATATCCTTCACGTGGTATTAAAACGTACAGTATTAGTGAAGCTATAGTTTTGAAATAAAATACCTAAAATATCCCTTTACGGCTGTAGGAAACTCAGAAGTGAAGATCAGAGACGGAGTGACTCTTCATCAGGTTCTTGATTGAGATGGTACTGTGTGTCACGCTGCAGTCATCAAGACTGACTAAAGCACTGAATCACTGTAGTTTATACTGATTTCAGGAGGCCGTCATCAGAAGATTAAATATGCAGAGGATGCAAGCAGTTACAGGAATTTGCCCAGATTTTCAGAAACTCTCATGCAATCAGCATAACTATAACTCTCATTATCACAGAGATCAGGGAAGGTCACACCTACAGACATCACATTCACACTTAACCCAGGTACTGATAGCATGAACAATGACCATCAATTAAAGTAACGGGGCAGAAGCAGCAAGAGACAATAAATGGCGCTTTTCCACTGTGTGGTACGACTCGACTCGGCTCAGCTTGGCTCAGTCAGGGGCGGATTTATTGAATTGGGGGCTCCAGGCAAAATATAGGAATGAGGCCCTATATCATTTTCCTAGATCAACCTTGAGGTTCCTTTTTTGTTGTGATGCTTGCTGCTGCACAATGGTGCCCCATAGTTGTGTTCAATGTTTCTACATTTTCATGTTCATCACGATTTGCCTAAAATAAAATATATAGATATAAAACATTTCAAGCATATAACAATGTTAGTTTAAGTGTTTAACTTATAAATGTGCGCTGTTAGACGCATATCCAATAGTTTGTGCGGAGAGTTGACGCTAAAGCGCGTTCTGAAGCACATGGAGGCGCCAGCACGACCACTTGCATTTTTTTCTAACAGTGGAAACAACTTAATACGCAGTCATTTTTGCTCGTTAAGGTAAGAGTAATACATCATTCCAAACTGAAAAGGGGCTAGTTTTATTTGTGTGCACTCGCAATATCAACAAAATATTGTGCTTTTGTAAATTAAAGAAAACAAACGCTGCTGTCTCGGGCTTGTACAGGAGCACTTCACAATGATGAACCTCCACATAATTGTATAGCTGCTTTTTCAAATTTTTATGTTGCTATGCTTCGAATACCTGAAAATTTAAAGGATTTGCTGCAACGTAATTTTGTATGATATGTGAATTATTTATTAGCCTTTTTTTTTTTTACCCATGCAGCAAATGCTTTAAACATCGCTTTAACATACTTTATTGCATTCCAAACGATTTTATAGAACTTTTCACTATACATTTTATGGGTAGCTTGAATGTAAACATTGTCATGAATTCATTGTATTCCCATTTGTAAAACAGCCAACAAATTAATTGTTGTAGGCTAATCCGATCTCATGAAAGTGTGTAATATAGCACGATTTTCTGCTTCTATTTGGCGTAATATTTCTATGCAGAAATTGACATTGGCATGCAAAAAACTGATACATTCATAATTAACGGCATGGGTTCAGTCGACAGAAATACGGGACACACAGGCCTATAATAATGGCTGAAATGTTTGCCGGGCCAAATCTGGGGTCAGTCTGAGCGCTTATGGTACTCACAGTGCCGTGCACCTGCAGGCGCCACTGACTCGGACGGTTGTCAGCGCTTAATGCGCATATCCTATATGAAAAGCATTTTAGGGGGCCCTTGGCTTTTGGGGGCCCAAGGCGATGTTTTATAAACAAGGCCCAGTTCGACGCAGGATTTTGCACACCGTTAGATACTGAAAGCTGAAGCATCCCAGGGATAAAAGATCCCAGTCATGAGTCGGAACCGCAGGCGGTAATTAAAACTGCATCAAATTTCTGTGTTTTGTTGGCAACCGGCACTTAAGTGCACATAGTATAAACAACACAAATGTATAGTGAATCAGAAGTTATCCAGGGATAATGCAATGATACGGAGCCCCTAAATGGACCTTTGTAAAAATAAAAAGTATACACTTTCACGTGCACATGGGAAATTTATCTCGTGCGCACATGTTACAATTTCTGGTGTTGTGCCGAAAAAAACACCCCTGCCAGATTATGCACCCCCTCATTCCCCAGGATTAGGGGTGGGTTTAGGATTAGGTAGTCAGGTAGTGACTTAAAGGGTTAGTTCACCCAAAAATGTGCCTTGTTTAACTCACCCTCAAAGCATCCTAGGTGTATGTGACTTTCTTCATTCAGACGAATCCAATCGTAGTTATATTAAAAATGGTCCTGGCCCCTCCGTAATAAAACGTGCCTCACACGGCTCCGGGGGGTGAATAAAGGCCTCCTGTAGCGAATCCATGCATTTTCGTAAGAAAAAAATCCATATTTCAAACGTAATAAACACTTTTTCTCATTTCCGCTGACTGTCATATGTGGAAGCCGTCCAAGCGGATGACGTAAGAAGCTGGCGTTGCGTTATAAGTGACGAACGCGGAGAGAGAACAAAACGAAACGCCGGTCACGAATTAGAAGCACAAAACGAGGATTTGTAAAGAAGAATGTCGGAGGATTTCGCTATAAGCCAAGAGGAGACTGTTTTCCTTTGCTAAAGTAAGGAAACTTTGCTTCCTTTGCTGCTGTTAACAAACGTTGGTTTTCATGAGACTCACCGGCGCATGCGCAGCACTGAACTCATACGTCATGCTGCTTCCGTGTACAACTGTTGGCACAAGCTACATTAAAGTGATTATTAAGTTTTGAATATGGATATTTTTCTTACAAAAACGCATCGATTCGCTACAGGAGGCCTTTGTTTACCCCTGGAGCCGTGTGAGACACTTTATTTTAATGGATGGGCGCTTTTTATTTGACTTCTTTTGGACTGAAGCACTGCAACACCTGCTGACTGCAATGATACAGCTTGGAATAGCCAGGACAATTTTTAATATAACTCCGACTGGATTCGTCTGAATTAAGAAAGTCATATACACACCTAGGATGCCTCGAGGGTGAGTAAAACACAGCCTAATTTTCATTTTTGGGTGAACTAACCCTTTAACTAATTTTATTACTTTTCTTTAATTTCATAAAACAGAACAAAAAATGACTTCATATTTCATTTGTTTTTGAGAGTGAAAAATAGGTTTTTGTATGATTTTAATTTATGTCAGTCTTTCTATTCAATTATGTTGTGAATATGTAAAAAGTAGTACTAGCCCTTTAAGGCCGCCCTCGGCAAAACGTGTTTTCTTGCTGTACGAGAGCGAGTTGAATCGGCCATTTATTTATTTGTGGAAGGGGTAACAGAGCTGAATTCATGCCCTTGGTGGAAACTTTTAAATTAAGCCATAATCAATTCTGTTTTGCCAAATAGCACATTTGTATATTTGTAAACACAGTATACAGTAAAAACAGTATACACTGTTAGCCCGAGTGGGGTTGTGGGCTTGCCCACAGCAAAATCATCTAGGGGCCCAAAAGGGCAAAACTGCTGCGGGCCCCACATGGGGCCGTTTGGGGTTTATTGTGTGTTTGTGTTGCCCACACTGTCCCGCAGTAAACCCACACCTACCCACAGTGGGCCTGCAGTGGCATGTTTGCTGGGACATTATTTTAGAGCTCCTGGGATTATTTTCTTCATGCATGGCGAATACATAGGGCCTAATTGTAGCCTATGTTCACATTATTGAAGGATATCATGTTTTTTATGTTATAAATGATAGAAAACAGACTCGTGATTTGATGACATCTTTAATTAGAGAAAATTACATGAACTTTATTTTGCAATGAATTAGATTATTTATACTATAAATAATATCTGCAAAACAAAACCAAATTTTTTTAAAGTGCATGCCATTATCACAATTATATTAAGGAATTTAGTTTTAAGGAATAACCCTTTAAAATCCAATATGTTTTTTCCCCTCTTTGTCTGAGTTGCAAGGTGTCAGGTCTGCTGATAAAAGCCACGCATGGGTTTGAGGGACGTACTGCGGACCAAGGGGACGTGCCCTGTTTGCTGGGGAGCTACCGAGGACACAAGTCCGCACTTTGCGTACTTGGTATTGAGAAACGGGCTTTTATTTTGGTCGGTCTGGCGATGTGACGTCCTTATGCTGCGCCGCGCTCCTGCGTCTGTGATTCGGCTGAAGAAAAGTGAGTGCTTTTAACCATTACAAGTCAATACAACTCGTTTAGAGATTTGTGTATATAACTGCGATACCTAATGTAACACTGCTGTGCTTTATCTATCTATCAGACATTAATGAAGGATGTTTTCTATGGTGTAAAAGCATGAGTAACAGAAACGGTGCGTCTCTTTTCGTGAATCAGTTGATCATAAACACGAATCCAGTAGCGATGCAGAAACGGAGCTTAACTGAATCAACTCCGAGTCAACTGAATCAACTGCATCGCAAAGTGATTCAGTGATTCGAATCAGCTCGAAACAGTGTAAACGCAACGAGAACAACAAACAAACATGTGTTGAAAACTTTTACAAACCAACTGTTTTCATATCAGCAGAATCTATTAAATAAAACCTACAAATCAGTAAATAATACATCTAAATCTCAGGTCATTACATATCTCTCTGACCGACTCCCTTAACAGTGTGCTGACTACTGAACTAGGGAGCTGATTGAGACACACCCAGAGGTTTAGTTTGCATTTATAATTCTTTCTGTACATTATTTTGATCTTAAACAGGACAAAGTGTCTAAACGCACAGAAAAACTCATGCT
>NW_015506715.1:76772-89766 GCF_001515645.1 Sinocyclocheilus grahami
CATTCAGAGACAAACATGAAGATACTGAGGAACAAACAAAGATGGAGTTTATTAAAGAGGAGAGTGAAGACATGAAGATTGAAGAAGCATTCAGAGACAAACATGAAGATACTGAGGAACAAACAGGTTGGTTTTCATTCTCAAAGCTGAACTCACTCATCTGATTCTTGGGCAATTCCATGCAAAAGTCATCCTTACCATGAAAAAAATAAAGTTTTACCAAAAGAATAAAACCCTGTTTAACTTGTGCATTTAGGTCTGTATTCTACTGCATTAACATGCTTTAATAGAAATTTGAAGGAAATCGCTATGTTTATCCACCACGTATGAGGGGTGCACCTAAAGCAAAATTACATTTTCATCCGACTATATTTCATGTTTTCAAATGAGAGCTCAAAGACTGCCCATTTTTTAATTTATGTCAACAGTAAGTATTTTGTAGCAAGATGGAGGCCTGTCTGGAAAGTAAATAAATTCACTTTGTCTAAACAGCGATGATTTTTTGATTTATGAGGTCTGGACGCTTCCGCGCTGTCACACGTCCGTAACATTTGAAAGATGAAGTTTATGTCATATAGTAATTATTAATGCAATTAACTTGAAACCTTCTGTACAAAGCCAACTTATGGCCATTCTAATTATGATCAACAGTTCATCTCTATTCTTTGCTCTTATCAACCATAAAAATGCGTTATGTACGTGACAGTTACGGATGCTTCATATTAAATCTTATGGTGTGTTCACACCAGACGCGAAGCGAATATGCCCAACGCGTCCCTCGCTCTAGATCAGTGTTTCCCAACCGGGGTACCATGTAAAAAAATCCTTTTTTAATATTTTTAAATTGTTAAAATGTTCTAAAAAGCAGCTATTATATAATATCCATTTCTGATGTCGCCTATAATTAGAGATGCACCGAAATTTCGGCTGCCGAAAATGAGTTTACCGCTCAGGTTTCACTGTCACGTGGTGTGACGCTCTGCGTATTATCTGCTCTATGCGTGCGCTCCGCTCAGTCGCTCCACTCGTATACCGTTCATGCTCATCAGAACAGCAAAGTCCACTCAAACATTGAGCCGACAGGAAACATCGATGTAGTACAGTATTGTTTCTGTTAATTTTGTAGGGTGCCACAAGTTTGTTAAAATTTCCAAAGGGTGCCGCGACTTAAATAAAGGTTGGGAAACACCGCTCTAGATTACTCGCGGGATATTTTTCGTGTCACTCGCGTGAATAAAAACAGCGCGATCAACCATGGTGGAGATGACTACAATCGCTGTTTTGTACCTGTTGTCAAAAAGTCCCAAATACAATGGAAAGCCAAACGCCGACGTGTCTGGGTTCACAGCACCATCCAGAGGAGGATGAATAACGTTAGGATCCTGTATTAATATGTGTGTTACATTTCACTACTGTATATATACACTGATATTACTATTATTGATAGCAGCATCTCTGTAGCCATGCTAATAAAATACAACTACCACTACAACTGATTGTAATTGTTTTCTATGCTCCAGACCTATATAATAACAGACGGCTGCAATAATGCTCTCTTCTATTGTCTGATTCAACTGGACGTGTCAAGAAACTCTTCGCTGATTGGCTTGCGCGAGAACGCGTCATGCGAATTTTCCGCTTGAGTTGAAATTTTTGAACTTGTGCGAAAGACGCGATTGAAGCGAATATCGTGCATTCGTGGAAAACGCGTTGCGCATTTCGCGTCGCGAATTCGCCTCTGTTCACGTCTTTGCGTTGACTTTGAATGTAATCTACTCGCGCAAATAATTACATTTGCGTCTGGTGTGAACACACTGTTATGCATACTGGCGTGCATGTTTACCATATTGCCGATGACTGGTAGCCTACTGTGTAGGTCATTCATTCTTATTTGTCTATAAATATTTTTTCTTCATTACAAATCTTGGTTTTATTTTGTATCATTGCATGTTAAAAATAATTCACTATGTTATGCAGATGCAAAATGTGAAACCGTAATCTTATTCGCAGTCAGTCACAGGGAGGCGCCTGATCACGTGCATTTTTTCCTGATAATGAAACAACTTAAAATTGGGGTGCCTTACATACATTAGAAATGTATCTAACGAAAGCTTGTCTACTTTTAAACGAACCAATTCATAAGGAAATCAAATAGGCTACTCCCTGATTATGTAATCTGTGAATGCATTTCTCTCTAAAGGCGCGTCCAGTGGAGATTTAGTGAATTTCATCTTTGCAGGCGACAAGGACTAGTTAAAATGTCTCCTTTTTTTTCATAATCATTAGGCTACTTTTGCCCGTGCTTTGTGGCAAACTTTATGCATTTGCTTGAGCGCGGAATATGCTTATTATGGAGTATTATGTTAATTTAATATAAATGTGCGATTAGTTGAATAATGGCTTAAATGAACGAATACTAGCAACTATTAAATACCCTCTATCTCTGTTAAAGTTTTTAAAGCATTTTATAGAGATGGGCAGGTGAAGCCTTGTGAAGTTTGAGAGGCTTTTTCCTGATTTTACCAGAAAAGCTTCAAAGCCTCAAAGACAGACCCTATTAGTGACATCTAGTGGTCAGCTGTGATTATAGCAGCCACTTTCAAATGATTCACACATCTTATTGATTCCAGTTTCAACACAAAAGCAATACTCAGCAATAGCAGCTGTGTCTTCATTCTGAGAATCATTGTCCACACATTAAAGTGTTGCTATGAAACAGGGAGGGAACATCAAGCATTTCGCGTCTTCTTATAATGAATGACGCCGCGCCAAAGATTCGAGTCAGTCACCTCGCTTCAGGTGTTTAATTGTGACGTATGAAGCCTCAAACGTCATCGGTCACATGATCATGGAGATTTGATACAAGCCTCGACACAGTCTTTCTAACCAGTCTGCTTCAATAGAGTAAAACAGGCTTCGGAGTCTCAATGTAAAACGTCCCATCTCTAGCATTTTATATGCATTAATCGTATAAATTCCGCTTTCAGAACTGTCACGTCCGTATGATTTTTCCTCTGAAACACAAAAACAAAACAAAAAAATTTTATACTTTGTGAATTGCCAACCCTTCTCCATTTGGTAGATATTGTTGCTTCTGGTTTGTGCATTGTAAATCTATTGTAGACTACGGACGCTTCATATTAAAGGGGGCATAACACACACAGTTTCACCCAATCTCATGTTAATCTTGAGTACCTATAGAGTAGTACTGCATCCTTCATATCTCCAAATAGTCTTTAGTTTTATCATATTTACAAATTACGATTATCTCCGGAAAAAGCCGAGCTCCTGGAGGCGCGCTGTGGGCGGAGCTAAAAAGTGACGAGCACTTGGGCGCCGAATGCCAACAAAACAGACATTTGATGCCGTTTCACTTACCGTCTGCAGTTCTGAATCATGACCGGGATCTTTTATAGCTGGGACCACTCCATCTTTCAGTATCAAACGATGTGCAAATCCAGTGTTGAACTGGGCCTTGTTTATAAAACGTTTGTCAACAAACACACTTGTGAAACTCCGTTGCTGCCCCGAAAAACAAACTGTATCCACTGTTTACATTACGCTGGATTCTACGGGGAGTTGAACAAGGTTATCCCTTTCCTTTACAACCAAAAACACTTCTTTGGAGACATTTTTCCCGAGCAAGTCCCATGCAGCGCTGCCACCAGATGAAGCGCGTTGATGGGCGCGCTCTCGCTCTCGCTCTGGTCATTGCGTGCGCGGGCTCGCTCTTCCGGGAGAAATGCCAATATAAGGAGTTCCATCCTCGTCTACGTCATGAAGAGCCACGATCTAAAAAAAACTCTCAGAAACTTGTACAAACCCGGAAGTAAGATTTTTGGTACAGTCATATGTCCAAATTATTTTTGAAACTTTGTCCATGCTTGGCATGAGAATTCAATTCTTTAACAGTGTAAACAACTCTGAATGCATGAAACAGCATTGTACCCCCTCCACCCTTAAATCATATGCATACCGGCGCGCATGTTTGCCTCGTTGCTGATTACTGATAAAGGTATACTGCTGTGTCAGGCGTAGCAGAAACTGATTTTACCAAGTGCGACATGTTCCTGGATCTAATATTCTAAAATTCAGATCGTAGAGAAAGTAATTCAGAAGTAATCCACAGGGAAGAGTAGATGATCTCCAAAAAGGAAAACGAAGCCTTTTGGCTTGAATGTCTGCATATTGAATTTTAGAATATTGAATTTGATGTCGAGTCACGTCGTGACCAACGAATTGGGATCTCGCTTTGAGAGACCAATCTACTTTGAGTGTAAACTAAACAAGCCACTGGACATTGGCATGCGATGATTGCATCCAGCTGCCACTGATCACAGCATGAGCATAAAAAGGCAGCCAGTGCAATGCATACCAGGTTTTTTGGTTTCGGAGCCGAGCGATAACACCATTCTGCCATATCTTCGTTTGTGACGACAAGTTCAATGTGCTCTAGGGAGCTTTTTGTGTTGGCGGACGGCGCTTCAGTGGTGGTCGTTCCTGTGTCGAGTGGGTTGTGCACTTTAGGCTGCACTACCCTCTGTTGTGCTGCAAGCGGCCATCTCCCCTGTGTGTCTCCGCACCTAAATAAGCATTTCCCTAAAATAGCTTACACAGGTGCGTCTTTGTAAAGATGACAGATCATCTTTTTAAAGATGCCGTTTCACCCGTGCGTTTCTGGATGCGGTTGTTACTTGGCGTCGGGTGATGATCATGATTGCTGCCTCATGTGTCCGGGCATTAAACACGCTGAGGTGGCGTTCGTGGATGACTCATGTTCCCATTGCGGGAAGATGACCGTCTCGGAGCTGCGGGCCAGACTCCGTTTTCTCCAGGGGGGCGGAGCTCCGTTGCCTCTGCCCCGATCTAGTGTTTGTCCTGGCGGCAGCCAGGCGAGGATACTTCGGCAGTAGCACGGGCGGTCTGAGGGTTACAGTGGTGGCAAACCCCTCAGGGAACCAACCCTCGGGGGACCATCGCTTCTCTAGCGCTTCGCAACCAGTTGAGCCTGGTTGAGCCCTCTTCAAAGAGCGTACCAGCGGTATCCTTCGGTGCTCCTCCCGACGACCGGATGTCGATCACTGCATCGGAGGAAGAGCTCTCTGTAGAGAAAGATTCGGCTGCACTGCCGCCCTCCAGGACTGTGGCAATGCCTGAATCCGATCCGGAGATGTCTGCTATGCTTTCCCGGTCCGCCGAGAGGGTAGGGCTCGAGTGGAGACCTCCACCTCATCCCGAGCCCTCGAGGTTGGATGATTGGTTTCTCAGGGTGGCCCGCGCTGTTCTAAGCGCCCCGCCGAGGTGCCTTTCTTCCCAGAGGTGCATGAGGAGCTCACCAGGTCATGGACAGCACCTTTTACTGCCAGAAACTGACCTGCTGGTTCCTCCTCCCTCACCTCCCTCGACGGTGGTGCAGCTAGGGGGTATACGGCAATCCCCCCCAGTGGAGCGTTTGGTAGCGATGCAGTGGTGTCCTAAGACCGTCTCCTCCTGGCAGGGAAACCTGTTGCTCCCCTCCCGGGCCTGTAAGCATTTGTCTGGTCTGACCGGCGATGCTTAATACGGCTTGTGGAGAAGCTGCCTCTGCCTTACACACTATGGCGTTACTGCAGGTTCATCAGGCCAAGGCACTGAAGGACCTGCATGAGGGTGGTCATGCTCCGGAAGTTCTGAAAGAGCTCCGAACCGCCACTGACCTCTAACGTCACATCCGTAACGGTTGAATTGCCCCCTTATTAAAATGTCCAGCTCTACAGAAATAAATGGTATTGTTGAAGAAACCCATATGACTGTTGTACTTTAAAGTGTCATGAAACCCTAAAACACATTGTTTGAGATGTTAACATATATGAACAGGTTGCACATCAGTGAAAACAATAGCACTCGTTATGTCTATTTTTTAAGGGGAAAAGTGGTTATTTTTTCATTTTTTGGAGCAATTTCGGTTGAGAAAGCAAAGTTTAACCTACATCACGAAAAGTGGCGTATATACGTTAATCTGGAGTGGTGATTGGCTGTCATGGCTAATGAGTATGCAGCTACGTCATCAGTTGTCCGAGCTTTACTCAGTATTATTCATGAGAACGAACACTTATGATCCAATCAGTGTGCTGTGTTATGCAAGAGGTTGTATTACAACGGAGAATTCAAATCTCATGAAGACCATCCGCGCTGCCAGTTCATCTCTGTAAACATGACCATAACAATATAACATAACAATTTATAATATAATATATTGCAGGTATTTTGTCTCAGGTATACCCTGTGAAGGATATACTTGTACAGTTTAAGTGTTTCTAATAAACTTCTTAATGCATCTTAGGGCGTGTTTACACCTGGTCATTTCATGTGTTTTCGCTGATTGGATATCTATCTGATTTGTTCAAATGTTTCCATTTACACTTGGCCACATAAATGTGTCGTTGCAAAATGGATTTAAATCCGATCTTCAATTCCTGTGCTCTATTTAAATTGAACGGAGTTCAAGTCAACGAAATCAAAAGATAAGCGCTGCATTTTATTAATTATCAGCATATTTCAAGATCAAAAACCGCAATAGGAGAACACGCGTGTTGCATTAGCGCTGTCATATCTGACTATAATGTCATATAGCCTATAACACGCTCACACGTTTATTATTTTAACGTTTTGGGAGGAGTAAAATTTACACATGTGGTTTCAACAACCAGATGCATTTACACTGGTCCAGTTTCGTCTGGAATGCGGCCCAGACCACCTCCTGAAGTGGTTTGAGCGATTGGATTTATATCCGTCTCGAATGCGTTTTGGAGGGCATTTACACCTGGTGTTTACACGATCTGATAGCTATCCGATCAGACAAAATGCATGAAGTGACCAGGTGTAAAACAGCCCCTTATATTTAGAAACTGAACATCATTCACTCCTAACGATGAGGTGTAACACCTGAGTATGTTGTCATATTTTTGCTGGTTGATGAAACCGAACATGTACAGCTTTAATCATTGAACCATATTTCTTTCTTCTGGAAAAAACAGCTCATACAAAGATACTTAATATTTAACTGGAAATGTCACAAATGCTCTGTAGTGAATTGAGAGCCCTTCACACTTGCTTGTGTAAGCCAGAAGATCTGTGTTATTGATAACTTGAGAAATCTGTTATTCATCTCTTACAGATCCACGTGACACTATTATAAAGATGGAGTTTATTAAAGAGGAGAGTGAAGACATGAAGATTGAAGAAGCATTCAGAGACAAACATGAAGATACTGAGGAACAAACAAAGATGGAGTTTATTAAAGAGGAGAGTGAAGACGTGAAGATTGAAGAAACATTCAGAGTCAAACATGAAGATACTGAGGAACAAACAGGTTGGTTTTCATTCTCAAAGCTGAACTCACTCATCTGATCCTTATTAAAATGCTCAACTCTACAGAAAGGAATGGCATTTTTGAAGAATGTCATAAGAGTTTTGTAATTAAAATGTTTTATTTGACATGGAGCAGGTCGCCTCATGTGAACAGTCATGTTGAGATCACAATGAGCATTAAAACATACGCAACTAAGATTATACAATAAACTTTGCTCTTTTTTTATCATAATAACTTCGAATAATGGGAAGAGGTTTTGAAATGACATTTAACACTCAGTGCATATAAGATCTACATGTTGGTTTTGATGTTTGTTCTTTGTGCCATTAAAATGGTGTTAATCTGGATTTGTCTTTTTCTGCATTAGACCTGATGACACTGAAAGAGGAGAGTCAAGAACTCATTGAAGAAGTTAACTTTCATTCTGAAAATACACAAAAAAGAGCTCAAAAGACAGCAAATAGAAGTTATTTCACCTGCCAACAGTGTGGAAAGAGTTTTACTGAAAAATCAAACCTTAATGTTCACATGAGAACTCACACTGGAGAGAAACCTTACACATGCTCTCGGTGTGGGAAAAGTTTTGCATATAAACAACATCTCGATGACCACATGAGGATTCACACTGGAGAGAAGCCTTACACCTGCCAACAATGTGGAAAGAGTTTTACTCAAAAAGGACACCTTAGAGACCACATGAGAACTCACACTGGAGAGAAACCTTTCACCTGCAAACTGTGTGGAAAGAACTTCATTCGAAAATCAAACCTTAACAAGCACATGAGAATTCACAGTGGAGAGAAACCTTACACTTGCTCTCAATGTGGAAAAAGTTTTACATTTAAACAACACCTCGATGACCACACGAGAATTCACTCTGGAGAAAAGCCTTACACCTGCCAACAGTGTGGAAAGAGCTTCACTCAAAAAGGAAATCTTAGGAAACACATGAAGATTCACACTGAAGAGAAGCCATTTACATCTGATGGACATAAAGTAGCTCTTTAACGTGTACTATCACAACAGTGTGCTTATTGTTCAGTGTGTCGTGTGATTAACTGCTAAATTCAAATATGCTTTCGTGCTTTGGCTGGTGCTGAGCCAGAGATGGACGAGTTTAGTGCTTGTCATATCCCTTACGAAAATTAACCATGGTTTTACTGTAGTAAACATGACTTTTTTTCTTTTTTCTTTACAGAGTATGTTAAAAGCACATTTTAGTTCATATTCATGGTGTCCCAAAATAGCACAGTTGAGTACACTTAGATGATCTAAAGATTATCTTAAGCAGTACTAAAGAATAATTTTTAGTATATTAACAAAAAGTAGTGCACAAAAATAGAGAAATTTTAAAGTACATTATGGAAGTGTACCAAGTGTACTGGAATAAAATGTATTTTATTGCACTTTCTTTTCCACCTGGGACCTGAGGTTGAAAGTGATAGAAAAAAATCCCTCCCTTTTGCATTTTGGTGCCGCATCAATTTTTTTTTCTTCATTTTTTTTCATTTACTTATTTGACAGGGACGATGCATCAGAATCAGAATGAGCTTTATTGCCAGGTATGTTTACTCATACGAGGAATTTGTTTTATTGACAGAAGCTCCACAGTTCAACAGAGTGACAAGACAGGACACAGATAATAAGAAGATTAATATACAAATATACAAAATAGACAATGTACAAAATAGCAAAAACACCATATATAATATAGACAATTATGTATGTACAACTGTTGACGCAAGCTACATTAAGGTGATTATTACGTTTTGAATATGGATATTTATCTTACAAAAACGCATCGATTCGCTACAGAAGGCCTTTGTTCACCCCCCGGAGCCGTGTGAGTCACTTTTTTTTTTATGGAAGGGCGATCTTTATCTAACTGGTTTTGGACTGAAGCATGCAACACCCGCTGAGTGCCATTAAACAGCTTGAAAGATCAAAGACCACTTTTAATATAACTCTGACTGGATTTGTCTTAAAGAAGAAAGTCATACACACCTAGGATGACTTGAGGGTGAGTAATTTATGGGCTAATTTTCATTTTTAGGTGAACTAACCCTTTAATAAAGTTACAGTGCGACTGATTTCATTAGTAGCAGAACGCTACAATATAATATACTGATACACACTTAGATATGTAGGTAGATGCCACATTTGACTGCTCCAGACATGTCGACGCGTCCGCCATCTCAGAACGGTCCATTTGTGGTCACTTACAATAGAAACCAATGAGTTTTGTCAATCAATGAGATACCACAACATTGCGCAGCCTCTGGTTGCAAAAACGCCAACATTTAAATTCCCGAAAAATTGGATAAACTTTCACAGGTAAGAATGTGTTGGTTTGTTTTTTTCTTAGATATGTATTACTCAATATTACAGCTTTTTAAACTATAGTAACTTTTTATGTTGTTTGTTAACGGATTCATCTTGTTGTATTGTGATAGTTTAGCAAAATCATTGCTGAATGTGTATAACTATGGTTGCATCTCCCAAGTGTTAACAGACTGGCTCTGATCATTCCAATATGGCTGACGGCTTGCATATCGTGGCCCATACAAACAGCCACTAATAGGGCATCTACCTATACGTATATACAGTGTAGCGAATCAGCTCATGGGGAAATATGAATAATTAACCATAACTAGTTATAATTAACTATTCATATTTTAGATCCACTGTAGATATTTAGCTGACCACTCAGGGTCAACTGTCTTGTCAATTCTAAGACGTTAATTTCCTGGTTAAGGGAAATAACTTTCTTACTGTACAATTCTATAAGCTTGTAACGTAAATCTGCATGATTATTCACTCCGGTTATGAGTAAACAATGAACACGTCAAGTGTGATACAAGTAAGGTTTTATAAACTACATAAACACTTAAACTAGTCCAACATACTACATAAACACATATCTAACCTTTCATTGAACTAAAACAATTCAAAATGGGGGAAAATCTCATTATGTAATAAATGTTTTTCTCAAATACACGTTGGAACATTATTGGTACCCCTAGAAATTCTTATAAGTAAAATATCTGTGAAGTATATTCCCATTCATATTTACAATTCTGAGCATACCAGGGTGATTATGAACATGAAATTATCCAGCCATGGCTTCCTGTTTCACAGTCATAATGAGATTTCCCCCCATTTTAAATTCTTATTCTTCAATGAAAGGTTAGATTTATGTGAATTTTTCAAATAAAAGATCAAAATGATTAACAATGCAGATTTATTTTCACAGCCTCCTTTGATCATATTTACCAAGGGTGCCAATAATTCTGACCACGACTGTATGAATAAACATGCATTGTTTCTCCACTGTTTATGTTCACTTAATATATAATATATGCGTAATATATAAGAATACTCGCCAAGATGGGCAATTTGACATTTTTGTGTGTATCAGAAAATGTACATGCAATGAGCCACTAAAAAGAACTCAATTCAGTAGACGCACACTGTCTTGAGAGGCAGCTTTATGTGCGCATGCTTTGGGTGTATATGAACAGAAATCGTGTCTTAGTGAGCACGCAAGCACAATACCCACATTGAAATTCAAGCCCTGGATCGCCACACAAAAATAAGACCAGCAAGCAATGTGAACTCTGAACATGAACTTACTACAATGGACATTAATCTTGGGTCATGCAACTTTTCATTCATTGTTTCCATGTCTTCAGTTGTTGTTATAGGGAAGACTCAGGAACCTCTGGCAAAGACTCATCATGATGCTTGAGCAAAGCATTTAACATCCTGCTATGTACCCTCTGGGTCTCCTTTACTTCTAACAGAGTTAAGAGTTTGATGAACATAGCAGAATCAGAAGTGGCTAATCTCTGAGCGGCAGGTCCTGTAGCAGTGACTCTCTGAGTGGCAGGTCCGGTTTCAGTCTGGCCATCCGGCCTCTTGGTGGTGAACCTCTGGGTTGTAATTTTCAGTTGGTGGGGAGGTGTGGGTGGTAGATCATCCTCAGTGCTGTTCTTCGCTTGTGCAAGGAAAAAAATTTCTATTTGGCGTAAAAAGATATTTGAAAGAGAAAAATCAGTAAAACCTTTTCAATAAATGTCCTTAAAGGCACATTATAAATATATATATATATATATATATAATTTTTAAAAACAATCATTTATTTACCTGCACAAACCGATAAGGTCCTTTCTTACACTGCATGACAGCGCTCTCTAAAGCAGCCTCCCAAGCATAAACAAAATGTGGCACGTCTATCAGTGGTAGTTTAGTTAAAATCGACATACATAAAGAGTCTTTAGCCAAAAAATGGCATATACCAAATGGCTAAATTCTTTTTCATTCCTTCAAGATGGCAAAATGTTGCTATTGTTACAAATGTGGGAGTGACTGCTGTTCTGTACACACATGGAAAGATAATTTACGGGACTCACTCCCGCATCTAAATGCGGTTGTCACTCCTGAAACATACAGTGTGTACAATGTTTCAATAGTCATTTAGATATTTATATTCGCTTTAGTCTTCAGCATAGCACCAAATAATTAATACTTAGACTTAATAAGCTATTTATTTTCAAACTGAACATTTTTTTTCTTATAATCTAACCTAAAACATGGTCTATCTACTGTATATTGACTGATTCGTTATTATTGTTTGGTTTGGTATTGTTTAGTTATTATTGCTCGGACCGAGCGTTTTGATTGGATGAACATTTCTTGGTCCTACGTCTTCCACACAATATATAAATACATTTAGACCACTTAACTTAATGATTGCTATCGTGATGTGAAGAGACTTTCAACCAGCATAACAAAAAAAAATTCTGAAGACAATCACCTATTGCACCTTTAAGACATGCCAGGAAATGCCTAATATGAACAAAGAGCAACTAGTAAGGATCCTGCTGTGCGACCTTTATCAACGGGACGACAACTTGCCTGGTGAGTCACTGAAAGGGCGCACGTGTCTATTTAGCCGGCTGGTGGATTGTTGAACAGTCTCTGAGTTTAGCCGTGAAGTTGTGGGGAGAAAAGCTTTTGGATCCCCCATACCTTTGGTCGTGCTGTTGACATGGTGACTGCAATGAGTTATGACCCCACCCACTGCCTCAGCCTGGGGCTTACCAAGTACAGGTTCTTTCCACATGTAAAATATTGGGATGAGCACCGTCACCTGAAAGCGAAATGGAATTTCAAGGACTATTGTCGAGCTGCACCAGCCTGCAGAAATCCCATCCGCTGTTGCTCGTTCAGCTCTGCACATATGGCATTACAAATGCCAAAATTATAGTAACTTCCAGTCCCCATTTTTTTGACTTCACAGTCTTTTAAAGTAGACATAAGTGTTCTTGGATCTTTTGGTAAGTTAAGACCTTAATTTATAAGTATGTGCAGCAATTCTGACAAAGCAGACAGAGATATTCCGACTAGCTGCCCATTCAGCCAATTTTGTCTTCATGTCAAGCTGAGGATCCATTTCTTCTTCGTCAGAATCTTGAAATTAGTCATTTGTTTAATCACTATCCAATGTCAAATTCAGTTGATCTGATCTGTCAGTTTCAAAAACCTGCTCATCATTCACACTTTGCTCAACAGTTTCATCAAGAACTTCCAGAGCATCCACAGCAAGGCTCATTAAATGTTCTTGCACTTTTGTTTTGATTC
>NW_015506715.1:89807-91620 GCF_001515645.1 Sinocyclocheilus grahami
GTCGATTTTTACAAAGCTCATCGTTCTAAAAAAGCAAGGTGTGCTGAGATTGGCGAGCTATCCAGTGTGTTATGATTGGCCGAATACCTCAAGCGTGTGACGGAAATGTTACGCCCCTCACCATATTGTGATGATGCCCTGTCCGGCCGGAGCGATGATTCAAAAACATGAAAACCCAGTATAAAATGAAACATCCCACACCAAGTCAAGAAATAGAAACAGTCACCTGCAAAACTCATTCTCAAGTTCAGTTAATTGATGGTGCTCTTCCAAAGGGGTTGATAGGGCCTAAATGTACGTCAACTGTTATCATTGAGGGAGTTCAGTGTGATAGCCTTCTGGATTCAAGTTCTCAGGTCAGTACAGTTTCGAAATCTTTCCATTAGAATCACCTTTCACATCAGCCCATTTTTCCCATTCAAGATCTTTTAGACATAGAAGGTGCGGGTGGTCAGGAAGTACCTTATCTGGGCTATATTCAAGTTCACGTAGACTTTCCAGAATATATCATGGGAAAGTCTGAAAAAATTCCCACTCTTTTACTTCTTGTACCTGACCACAGGACAAATGTGGATGTTTCCTTGCTGATAGGCACCAATACACTTGATCCTCAGTACGAAAAATGTGCGCTTGTCCAGGGTGAGTCTGTGAAGCACAGGATCAAGGACAGTCAGGGTTCTCCACTTTTGAAACATTTGTATCACCGATTAAAAATAAATCAGCAAAATGGTAGAGTGGGGACTGTGAAGCTGCAGAGCAAGAAGAGTGTCATCATTCCTGTAGGAGAAAGGGTCGCTTTAACTGACTACACAAGACATGTCCCTGTAGCAACAGTTACGTCTCTTTTAGTAGAGCCTCCCAAATCGAGATTACCTGCTGGTCTCTTGTTCTGTAGCTATGTTATGACAAGCCCACCAGTTCCATCTTTCAAGGTGCCTGTCTTAGTTAAAAATGAGACAGTACAAGACATCAAAGTGCTCTTAGGTCACAACATTGCTGAGCTTTCCTTTCCTAAGGCTGTGTCATCCCTGCCAACTCCCAATGCAGGAGAACCACTCCCCCGTGATGTTACTTCATCTTTTGCGACGTGCAACTCCATGCATGTGTCTGATTGTGGGAAACTCACTTTTGATTTTACTGACTCTCCTTTATCCGAAGAGTGGAAGGAGAGAATTTAATTTGAAATGAAATTCAGTGTCAGATGCTTTTGCACTCAGTGACCTCGATTTCGGCCATACCACTGAAAATAAACACAGAATACGCTTGTCAGATCCAACTCCATTTAAACAGAGGTCCAGACCGATCCATCCTTCTGACTATGAAGCTGTCAGAAATTATTTAAAAGATCTTCAAGACGCTAACATCATACGTGAATCAGAAAGCCCTTTTTCTTCTCCGATTGTTGTGGTGAAGAAAAAGAACAGTGACATCAGGCTATGCGTGGATTATCGGAAGTTTAACAGCCAAACCATCAAAGATGCATACGCCTTACCCAACATTGAAGAAGCTTTCTCTGTCTTGACTGTGTTGAAGTGGTTTTCTATCATGGATCTGAAGTCTGGCTATTATCAAGTGGAAATGGAGGAGGAAGACACGTGTAAAACGGCTTTTGTGACCTCAATGGGCTTCTGGGAGTTCAATAGGATGCCGCAGGGAGTTACGAACGCTCCCAGTACTTTTCAGAGTGTAATGGAGAAGTGCATGAGTGGGATGAATTTGAGAGAAATATAGTTTTTTCTTGATGATGTCATAGTTTTCTCAGCTACTCTTGTTGTGGATTTTTTCTTGGGTGCGGCCAATGAAGTGGAGAAGC
>NW_015506715.1:93931-94468 GCF_001515645.1 Sinocyclocheilus grahami
GCTGGACATAATCATGTGGGCTTGGGTGTGGTTGTTTTGGTTCATCTTTGCTCATCATTTCATCCAACTCCTGCTGCAATTCGTCTACAGCCTGTGTGAAATCTTCTCTTGTCATGTGGACAGCTTGTTTGAGACTGTCTCTTGTTCTGTTGCATCTATCTTCCATATCTTCCAGAGCTTCTTGAACTGAGTCAGCATCTGCCATTGCTCCTTCAGGTTGCTCGTCAAGGAGTCCCTTGAACCGCCCATCCAGTGAGTCTCCACTAACTGATGTCTGTTGTTTGTGTTGGTCTTCCATTTCTTCAAGTATTGCTGAATGTCTTTGGTATGCGAGTGACTCATCAGCTCTCCCCTCCTCTCTGTAGCCCCTGGCTCCTTTTCCTCCAAGCCTGTCACTCCTTGGCTCCACCCTGTGGGCTGTTCTCTCTCTCACTCGGTATCTTGCTTGAGGCTTTGGTGTTGATGTTCTTAGTCCCTCCTCTTGTAGCTCCAGCCCCTCCCTTGTGGCTGTGTGTTCGTCTCTCTCTCTTGTGGTAT
>NW_015506715.1:94509-95350 GCF_001515645.1 Sinocyclocheilus grahami
CTGTATTCACATCCTGAACATAGCCCTCAAATTCTACTGCCCCCTTTAAATCTATTTTTCCCTGGACTATAGGCATCTGATTAACAGTCTGATCGCAGGAAGGAACATATGGAGGTGGCCTTTCTCCTTTTATTTCATTACCTTTATTCTCTCTTTCTTGTTTCTCTATTTCTCTAATTTGAATTCCATGTTGTTTGAACAGAGTCAATACCCCTAATTCTTGCTCTCTTTTGTCATTTCTCTTTTTGGATTTTTGGATGGTATTATAATTTTTTTACCAATACCTCCATTTCTCTACACATTGTCACATTAAATGCTCCCTCTGCCGGCCACTTAGTAGCCAATTTCTTTGTTCTCTCTGCCCACTTCCTTGAGAGCTCCCTTATTACTTCGTTACAGGCTGGATTTTGAAAAGCTAAAAATTCCACTGGAGTTGACATCTTCTTAAAACTTTATCAGTCTGTTCAACACAATGAACTTATTATTATTATTGTCCCTTCAGTAATTTACCTCTCTAATCCCAGCGTTTCTAATTACTAGCTAATTTTCACCAGGCTCATCAGACGAGGATCACTAAAAGTATCCGACCCCTGATTTTCACCTGGATTTTTGCTGGGCGGAGGACTTTTCACCTTTTATAAAAGCTGCTTAGATTGTCTCAAATATTTCAAAATAATCACAATGTGTTTTCTAGTTAACAATTTAAAGGGTAACACAAGGCCTTCTATTTCTTCCTTCTGGATATTGCTGTTTGTCCAAATGATGTTTTCTCCCAAGCTGAATGCCTCAAAACTCCATAGTCTTCTCAAATGAAAGTGACGACCTGTCGCTGTAATTCCCC
>NW_015506715.1:98186-101204 GCF_001515645.1 Sinocyclocheilus grahami
AAAAAGGCTTTTATTTCATTGGTTGGTAGTGTGGTCATACGAGATGTGTGCGTCACATCCATCCACCTGCTCCTGATAATATTAGATTATTTCATGTTTACGTCTACTGAAAGGTCCATTGTCTAATGAAAGAAAAGACCATTATACGTGTTCCTAATAATATTACATTATTTCAAGTTCACAGGTGTACTTTCTAATGAAAGGTTCACTGTCTAATGCAGGGCTGCCCAACCCTGCTCCTGGCGATCGACTGTCCTGCAAAGTTTAGCTCCAACTCTAATCAAAGACACCTGCCTTTAATGTTTAAGTGATCCTGAAGACCCTAATTAGTTGCTTCAGGTGTGTTTGATTAGGGTTCAAAGGGGTCGATCGCCAGGAGCAGGGTTGGGCACCCCTGGTCTAATGAAAAGACTATTATTCGTTCTATGACATCCAGGGTTAACATAATTCAGTATATTAATTTATATATTGATTACTTTAATTTTCACATAATACTTCAATAAAATTACACAATACTCTTGAGAAACATGAGGACCGATTACTTAGAGTTCTCCAGAGGTTGAAGGAATTTGGCTTAAAGCTTTTGCCAGAGAAATGTCAATTCTTTAGAACGTCTATTAAATATCTTGAACATGTGGTGTCTGTGAGTGGGGTAGAGACCGACCCAGCCAAAATAGCTGTTCTCACGACGTGGCCCAGGCCAAATAACAAAGGAGCTTAAGTGTTTTCTCGGATTTGCCAAATATCATAGGCGATTCATAAAAGACTATTCTAAAATTGCAAGACCTCTCAACAACTTAACAGCTGGGTACCTACCTCCAAAAAGGCGGTCAGCCTCCTCACACAGTAGCTCGATACGTTTCTCAAGTTCAGATTTCAAAAGGCCCTTCAATGAGAAATGGACATCAATTTGTGAAGATGCCTTCAAGACTCTCATTCAGAAGCTCACAACAGCTCCGGTTCTTGGGTTTGCCGACTCAAAGAAGCCCTACACAGATGCAAGCACTCACTCTATACCAAGAGCAAGCAGGCAAATTGAGAGTGATAGCCTATGCAAGCAGAGGACTCAGCCGTAGTGAACAAAGATACCCTGCACATAAACTCGAATTTCTTTCTTTAAAGTGGGCTGTCACTGAGAAATGTTTTGACTATCTCTATGGAGCAATGTTCACCGTTGTGACAGACAACAAACCATCGATGAACATCCTGACGTCTGCCAAACTCGATGCAGCGGGTCACCGCTGGTTGGCCGCTCTGTCCAGCTTTGACTTCAACATCCTGTACAGGGCTGGGAAGAAGAATCAAGACGCAGATGGTCTCTCAAGGTGTCCTCATCCTGATGACCAACAGCAACCTGATCTAGATTCCCAGGATGAGGAGGAATGACAGGATCCAGCCATCAGTAGAGTAATAGATATTGTCCAAACAGGAAAGTGACTCTCGTTCAGATCAATGTGTCAGGAAGATGGAGAGGTCTCACTCTACTAGAAGTGTTGCATCCTCCTGGGTGCTGGATCGTGGCGCCTCTCTGGCAGATATTTGTAGAGCTGCGGGATGGGCGACCCCCAACACGTTTGCTAGATTCTATAGCCTTTATGTGGAGCCGGTATCCTCCTGTGTTCTCACCTCAAATGGGTAGAAGCACTGAGAGGCCCCAGTTAGTGGCGGCTTGCTATAACTGCTCCAGAGTGTACGTACTGTAGACCCTGTCTAACTCCTCCATCCCCTTGGCAGCCAGACGTGGCGGAACATCCGGCGCCAGGCCCTCACTCGATGAATCCGTGAGAACCGGTAGAGGGCTGGGTTCCATATGTAGAGACCCAAGTGGATCCCATATGTGTAAAGTCCACGGTATAGCCTCAGAGCCCGTGTTTCCCCGGCAGACTTCTGCCATTTCCAAGAGGGTTACAATCACCTTGAATCTTCCATATGCACCTAAATGGTTGTTCATATGTGTACATGCTTCCGAAACCTCCTTCGGGAAGGATGGGGCTTCTGCAACGCTCCTGTCCCAAGTGGAACGGGTACGTTTTCCTAGTGTTATCCTATCTCATTGAGTGGGTCACTTAGATTTATCAGCAGCATCTGACACTGTGGACCACTCTATTTTGATATCTAGATTAGAGTCAGATGTGTGCCTAAAAGATACAGTCCTTAAGTGGTTTCAGTCATTTTTATCAGACACTAGGTAACTTCTCTTCCTCTGTTGCTCCTCTCACCTGTGGCCTCCCTCAAGGCTTGATATTGGCGCCCTCCCTTTTTTCCCTGTACATGCTTCCTCTGGGTTTCATTCTAAGAAGGCATGGTCTTTTCATTTCTACGCTGACGATACCCAGAATTATTTACCTATTAAGAGAAATGATCCTTCAGCACTTAGTACCTTAATAACGTACTTAGATGAGGTCAAAATCTGGCTAGCTCAACATTTTTTAACATTAAATGCAGATAAAACAGGTGATTGTTTTAAGTCCTACTGATCATTCTCAGGCAACCAGCCTAGATCTGGGCAGTTTATCAGCCTTCAGATCTTCTCGTGTGTGAAATCTGGGTGTCCTTCTTAATGAGTCATTAAAATTGGACAAACATATCACTTCTGTAATTGGTTCCCGTTTTTACCAACTCCACTTGGTGTCTAAAATCAAACACTTTTTAAATGCTATGACGTTAGAGATGGCTGTCCACGCTTTTATTACTTCACGATTAGATTACTGCAACTCACTATATTCTGGTATTTCAAAGTCACAAATTTCTCGCCTACAATTGGTCCAAAACGCTGCTGCTAGATTTCTTCAAAATAGTCGCAAATGTGACCACATCACCCCCATACTGAGGGGCCTCCATTGGCTGCCTATTCAATTTATAATCGGTTTTAAACTTCTCTTACTGGTGTATAAATATTTACATAACCAAGCCCCTAGTTACACTGAACAAAATTATAAATGCAACAGTTTTGTTTTTGCCCCCATTTTTCATGAGCTAAACTCAAAGGTCTAATATTTTTTCTATGTGCACAAAAGG